>NW_027480703.1:0-300000 GCF_051401765.1 Calliopsis andreniformis | reverse complement strand
GACCCTCAGCCCTCACCCTCAATCCTCAGTCCTCAATCCTCAGTCCTCAGTCCTCAAACCTCAATCCTCAACCCTCAATCCTCAATCCTCAATCCTCAATCCTCAATCCTCAATCCTCAATCCTCAGGCATCAATACTCAATCTTCAATACTCAATCCTCAATCCTCAATCCTCAATCCACAATCCTCAACCCTCAATCCTCATTCCGCAAACCTCAATCCTCAACCGTCAGTCCTCGTCCTCAATTCTCAAACCTCAATCCTCAATCCTCAATATTCAATCCTCAATCCTCAATCCTCAATCCTCAATCCTCAATCTTCAATCCTCAATCCTCAATCCTGAATCCTCAATCCTCAATACTCAATCTGCAATCCTCAATCCTCAATCCTCAATCCTCAATCCTCAATCCTCAATCTTCAATCCTCAATCCTCAATCCTGAATCCTCAATCCTCAATCCTCAATCCTCAATCTTGAATCCTCAATCCTCAATCCTCAATCCTCAATCCTCAACCCTCAACCCTCAATCCTCAATCTTCAATCCTCAATAATCAATCTCCAATCCTAGATCCTCAATCCCCAATCTTCAATCCTTAATCCTCAATCTTCAATCCTCAATCCCCAGTCCTCAATCTCCAATCCTCAATGCTCAATCCTCAATCCTCAATCCTCAGTACTCAGTCCTCAATCCTCAATCCTCAGGCATCAGTACTCAGTCTTCAATCCTCAATCCTCAATCCTCAATCCACAATCCTCAACCTTCAATCCTCAATCCTCAATCCTCAATCCTCAATACTCAATCTTCAATCATCAATCCTCAATCCTCAATCCTCAGTCGTCAATCCTCAGTCATCAATCCTCAATCTTCAATACTCAATCGTCAATCCATAGCCCTCAATACTCAATCCTCAATCCTCGTTCCTCAAACCTCAATCCTCAAACCTCAGTCGTCATCCTCAATTCTCAATTCTCAATCCTCAATCCACAATCCTCAATCCTCAATCTTCAATCCCCAATAATCAATCTCCAATCCTGCATCCTCAATCCCCAATCCTCAATCCTTAATCCTCAATCTTGAATCCTCAATCGCCAGTCCTCAATCTTCAATCCTCAATGCTCAATCCTCAATCCTCAAGCCTCAGTCCTCAATCCTCAATCCTCAATCCTCAAACCTCAATCCTCAACCGTCAGTCCTCGTCCTCAATCCTCAACCCTCAATCCTCAATCCTCAATATTCAATCATCAATACTCAATCTTCAGTCCTCAATCCTCAATCCTCAATCCTCAATCCTCAATCCTCAATATTCAACACACAACCCTCAGCCAACAATCCTCAATACTCAACCATCAATCCTCAGTTCTCAATACTCAATAGGATATCCTGAATTCGCATGGTTCAATACTCATTCCACAATATTCAATAATCAAATCTCAATCCTCAATCTTCAATCCTCAGTACTCAATTTCAATCCTCAATTCTCAATCCTCAATCCTCAGTCCTCAGTCGTCAAACCTCAATCCCCGACCCTCAGCCCTCACCCTCAATCCTCAGTCCTCAATCCTCAGTCCTCAGTCCTCAAACCTCAATCCTCAACCCTCAATCCTCAATCCTCAATCCTCAATACTCAATCCTCAATCCTCAATCCTCAGGCATCAATACTCAATCTTCAATACTCAATCCTCAATCCTCAATCCTCAATCCACAATCCTCAACCCTCAATCCTCATTCCGCAAACCTCAATCCTCAACCGTCAGTCCTCGTCCTCAATTCTCAAACCTCAATCCTCAATCCTCAATATTCAATCCTCAATCCTCAAACCTCAATCCTCAATCCTCAATCTTCAATCCTCAATCCTCAATCCTGAATCCACAATCCTCAATCCTCAATCCTCAATCTTCAATCCTCAATCCTCAATCCTCAATCCTCAATCCTCAAACCTCAATCCTCAACCGTCAGTCCTCGACCTCAATCCTCAAACCTCAATCCTCAATCCTCAATATTCAATCATCAATACTCAATCATCAATCCTCAATCCTCTATCCTCAATCCTCAATCCTCAATCCTCAATACTCAACACACAACCCTCAGCCATCAATCCTCAATACTCAACCATCAATCCTCAATTCTCAATACTCAATAGAATATCCTGAATTCTCATGGTTCAATACTCAATCCTCAATCGTCAATCCTCAATCCCCAATCCTCAATCCCCAATCTTCAATCCTTAATCCTCAATCTTCAATCCTCAATCCCCAGTCCTCAATCCCCAATCTTCAATCCTTAATCCTCAATCTTCAATCCTCAATCCCCAGTCCTCAATCTCCAATCCCCAATCCTCAATCCTCAATACTCAATCTTCAATCCTCAATCCTCAATCCTCAATCCTCAATCCTCAATCCTCAATCCTCAATCTTCAATCCTCAATACTCAATCTTCAATCCTCAATACTCAATCCTCAATCGTCAATCCTCAATCCCCAATCCTCAATATTCAATGCTCAATCCTCAATCCTCAATCCTCAACCGTCAGTCCTCAATCCTCAATCTTCAATCATCAATACTCAATCTTCAATCCTCAATACTCAATCCTCAATCGTCAATCCTCCATCCCCAATCCTCAATCTTCAATGCTCAATCCTCAATCTTCAATGCTCAATCCTCAATCCTCAATCCTCAATCCTCAATCCTCAATCTTCAATCCTCAATCCTTAATCCTCAATCTTCAACCCTCAATCCTCAATCCTCAATCCTCAATCCTCAATCTTCAATCCTCAATAATCAATCTCCAATCCTAGATCCTCAATCCCCAATCTTCAATCCTTAATCCTCAATTTTCAATCGTCAATACCCATTCCTCAATCTTCAATCCTCAATCCTCAATGAGCAATTCTCAATCCTCAATCCTCAATCCTCAGGCCTCAAACATCAATATTCAACCCTCAGTCCCCGTCCTCAGTCCACAATCCTCAATCCTCAATTCTCAATCTTCAATCGTCAATATTCAATCTTTAATCCTCAATCCTCAATCCTCAATCCTCAATCCTTAATCCTCAATCTTCAACACACAATCCTCAATCCTCAATCCTCAATCCTCAATCCTCAACCTTCAATCCTCAATCCTCAATCCTCAATCCTCAATCCTCAACCCTCAACCCTCAATCCTCAATCTTCAATCCTCAATAATCAATCTCCAATCCTAGATCCTCAATCCCCAATCTTCAATCCTTAATCCTCAATCTTCAATCCTCAATCCCCAGTCCTCAATCTCCAATCCTCAATGCTCAATCCTCAATCCCCAATCCTCAGTACTCAGTCCTCAATCCTCAATCCTCAGGCATCAATACTCAGCCTTCAATCCTCAATCCTCAATCCTCAATCCACAATCCTCAACCTTCAATCCTCAATACTCAATCCTCAAACCTCAATCCTCAACCGTCAGTCCTCGTCCTCAATCCTCAACCCTCAATCCTCAATCCTCAATATTCAATCATCAATACTCAATCTTCAGTCCTCAATCCTCAATCCTCAATCCTCAATACTCAATCTTCAATCCTCAATCCTCAATCCTCAATCCTCAATCCTCAATCCTCAATCCTCAATCCTCAATCCTCAATCTTCAATCCTCAATACTCAATTTCAATCCTCAATTCTCAATCCTCAATCCTCAGTCCTCAGTCGTCAAACCTCAATCCCCGACCCTCAGCCCTCACCCTCAATCCTCAGTCCTCAATCCTCAGTCCTCAGTCCTCAAACCTCAATCCTCAACCCTCAATCCTCAATCCTCAGTCCTCAATCCTCAATCCTCAATCCTCAATCCTCAGGCATCAATACTCAATCTTCAATACTCAATCCTCAATCCTCAACCCTCAATCCACAATCCTCAACCCTCAATCCTCATTCCGCAAACCTCAATCCTCAACCGTCAGTCCTCGTCCTCAATTCTCAAACCTCAATCCTCAATCCTCAATATTCAATCCTCAATCCTCAATCCTCAATCCTCAATCCTCAATCTTCAATCCTCAATCCTCAATCCTGAATCCTCAATCCTCAATCCTCAATCCTCAATCTTCAATCCTCAATCCTCAATCCTCAATCCTCAATCCTCAACACTCAACCCTCAATCCTCAATCTCCAATCCTAGATCCTCAATCCCCAATCTTCAATCCTTAATCCTCAATCTTCAATCCTCAATCCCCAGTCCTCAATCTCCAATCCTCAATGCTCAATCCTCAATCCTCAATCCTCAGTACTCAGTCCTCAATCCTCAATCCTCAGGCATCAATACTCAGTCTTCAATCCTCAATCCTCAATCCTCAATCCACAATCCTCAACCTTCAATCCTCAATACTCAATCTTCAATCCTCAATCCTCAATCCTCAATCCTCAATCCTCAATCCTCAATCCTCAATATTCAATCCTCAATACTCAATCTTCAATCATCAATCCTCAATCCTCAATACTCAGTCGTCAATCCTCAGTCATCAATCCTCAATCTTCAATACTCAATCGTCAATCCATAGCCCTCAATACTCAATCCTCAATCCTCGTTCCTCAAACCTCAATCCTCAAACCTCAGTCGTCATCCTCAATTCTCAATTCTCAATCCTTAATCCACAATCCTCAATCCTCAATCTTCAATCCTCAATAATCAATCTCCAATCCTGCATCCTCAATCCCCAATCCTCAATCCTTAATCCTCAATCTTGAATCCTCAATCGCCAGTCCTCAATCTTCAATCCTCAATCTTCAATCCTCAATCCTCAATCCTGAATCCTCAATCCTCAATCCTCAATCCTCAATCTTCAATCCTCAATCCTCAATCCTCAATCCTCAATCCTCAACCCTCAACCCTCAATCCTCAATCTTCAATCCTCAATAATCAATCTCCAATCCTAGATCCTCAATCCCCAATCTTCAATCCTTAATCCTCAATCTTCAATCCTCAATCCCCAGTCCTCAATCTCCAATCCTCAATGCTCAATCCTCAATCCTCAATCCTCTGTACTCAGTCCTCAATCCTCAATCCTCAGGCATCAATACTCAGTCTTCAATCCTCAATCCTCAATCCTCAATCCACAATCCTCAACCTTCAATCCTCAATACTCAATCTTCAATCATCAATCCTCAATCCTCAATCCTCAGTCGTCAATCCTCAGTCATCAATCATCAATCTTCAATACTCAATCGTCAATCCATAACCCTCAATACTCAATCCTCAATCCTCGTTCCTCAAACCTCAATCCTCAAACCTCAGTCGTCATCCTCAATTCTCAATTCTCAATCCTCAATCCACAATCCTCAATCCTCAATCTTCAATCCCCAATAATCAATCTCCAATCCTGCATCCTCAATCCCCAATCCTCAATCCTTAATCCTCAATCTTGAATCCTCAATCGCCAGTCCTCAATCTTCAATCCTCAATGCTCAATCCTCAATCCTCAAGCCTCAGTCCTCAATCCTCAATCCTCAATCCTCAAACCTCAATCCTCAACCGTCAGTCCTCGTCCTCAATCCTCAACCCTCAATCCTCAATCCTCAATATTCAATCATCAATACTCAATCTTCAGTCCTCAATCCTCAATCCTCAATCCTCAATCCTCAATCCTCAATATTCAACACACAACCCTCAGCCAACAATCCTCAATACTCAACCATCAATCCTCAGTTCTCAATACTGAATAGGATATCCTGAATTCGCATGGTTCAATACTCAATCCACAATATTCAATAATCAAATTTCAATCCTCAGTCTTCAATCCTCAATACTCAACTTCAATCCTCAATTCTCAATCCTCAATCCTCAGTCCTCAGTCGTCAAACCTCAATCCCCGACCCTCAGCCCTCACCCTCAATCCTCAGTCCTCAATCCTCAGTCCTCAGTCCTCAAACCTCAATCCTCAACCCTCAATCCTCAATCCTCAATCCTCAATACTCAATCCTCAATCCTCAATCCTCAGGCATCAATACTCAATCTTCAATACTCAATCCTCAATCCTCAATCCTCAATCCACAATCCTCAACCCCCATCCTCATTCCGCAAACCTCAATCCTCAACCGTCAGTCCTCGTCCTCAATTCTCAAACCTCAATCCTCAATCCTCAATATTCAATCCTCAATCCTCAATCCTCAATCCTCAATCCTCAATCTTCAATTCTCAATCCTCAATCCTGAATCCTCAATCCTCAATCCTCAATCCTCAATCTTCAATCCTCAGTCCTCAATCCTCAATCCTCAATCCTCAATCCTCAATCCTCAATCTTCAATCCTCAATCCTCAATCCTCAATCCTCAATCCTCAACCCTCAACCCTCAATCCTCAATCTTCAATCCTCAATAATCAATCTCCAATCCTAGATCCTCAATCCCCAATCTTCAATCCTTAATCCTCAATCTTCAATCCTCAATCCCCAGTCCTCAATCTCCAATCCTCAATGCTCAATCCTCAATCCTCAATCCTCAGTACTCAGTCCTCAATCCTCAATCCTCAGGCATCAATACTCAGTCTTCAATCCTCCATCCTCAATCCTCAATCCACAATCCTCAACCTTCAATCCTCAATCCTCAATCCTCAATCCTCAATACTCAATCTGCAATCCTCAATCCTCAATCCTCAATCCTCAATCCTCAATCTTCAATCCTCAATCCTCAATCCTGAATCCTCAATCCTCAATCCTCAATCCTCAATCTTCAATCCTCAATCCTCAATCCTCAATCCTCAATCCTCAACCCTCAACCCTCAATCCTCAATCTTCAATCCTCAATAATCACTCTCCAATCCTAGATCCTCAATCCCCAATCTTCAATCCTTAATCCTCAATCTTCAATCCTCAATCCCCAGTCCTCAATCTCCAATCCTCAATGCTCAATCCTCAATCCTCAATCCTCAGTACTCAGTCCTCAATCCTCAATCCTCAGGCATCAATACTCAGTCTTCAATCCTCAATCCTCAATCCTCAATCCACAATCCTCAACCTTCAATCCTCAATACTCAATCCTCAAACCTCAATCCTCAACCGTCAGTCCTCGTCCTCAATCCTCAACCCTCAATCCTCAATCCTCAATATTCAATCATCAATACTCAATCTTCAGTCCTCAATCCTCAATCCTCAATCCTCAATCCTCAATCCTCAATATTCAACACACAACCCTCAGCCAACTATCCTCAATACTCAACCATCAATCCTCAGTTCTCAATACTCAATAGGATATCCTGAATTCGCATGGTTCAATACTCAATCCACAATATTCAATAATCAAATCTCAATCCTCAATCTTCAATCCTCAATACTCAATTTCAATCCTCAATTCTCAATCCTCAATCCTCAGTCCTCAGTCGTCAAACCTCAAACCCCGACCCTCAGCCCTCACCCTCAATCTTCAGTCCTCAATCCTCAGTCCTCAGTCCTCAAACCTCAATCCTCAACCCTCAATCCTCAATCCTCAATCCTCAATCCTCAATCCTCAATCCTCAATCCTCAGGCATCAATACTCAATCTTCAATACTCAATCCTCAATCCTCAATCCTCAATCCACAATCCTCAACCCTCAATCCTCATTCCGCAAACCTCAATCCTCAACCGTCAGTCCACGTCCTCAATTCTCAAACCTCAATCCTCAATCCTCAATATTCAATCCTCAATCCTCAATCCTCAATCCTCAATCCTCAATCCTCAATCTTCAATCCTCAATCCTCAATCCTGAATCCTCAATCCTCAATCCTCAATACTCAATCTGCAATCCTCAATCCTCAATCCTCAATCCTCAATCCTCAATCTTCAATCCTCAATCCTCAATCCTGAATCCTCAATCCTCAATGCTCAATCCTCAATCTTCAATCCTCAATCCTCAATCCTCAATCCTCAATCCTCAATCCTCAACCCTCAACCCTCAATCCTCAATCTTCAATCCTCAATAATCAATCTCCAATCCTAGATCCTCAATCCCCAATCTTCAATCCTTAATCCTCAATCTTCAATCCTCAATCCCCAGTCCTCAATCTCCAATCCTCAATGCTCAATCCTCAATCCTCAATCCTCAGTACTCAGTCCTCAATCCTCAATCCTCAGGCATCAATACTCAGTCTTCAATCCTCAATCCTCAATCCTCAATCCACAATCCTCAACCTTCAATCCTCAATCCTCAATCCTCAATCCTCAATACTCAATCTGCAATCCTCAATCCTCAATCCTCAATCCTCAATCCTCAATCTTCAATCCTCAATCCTCAATCCTGAATCCTCAATCCTCAATCCTCAATCCTCAATCTTCAATCCTCAATCCTCAATCCTCAATCCTCAATCCTCAACCCTCAACCCTCAATCCTCAATCTTCAATCCTCAATAATCAATCTCCAATCCTAGATCCTCAATCCCCAATCTTCAATCCTTAATCCTCAATCTTCAATCCTCAATCCCCAGTCCTCAATCTCCAATCCTCAATGCTCAATCCTCAATCCTCAATCCTCAGTACTCAGTCCTCAATCCTCAATCCTCAGGCATCAATACTCAGTCTTCAATCCTCAATCCTCAATCCTCAATCCACAATCCTCAACCTTCAATCCTCAATCCTCAATCCTCAATCCTCAATACTCAATCTGCAATCCTCAATCCTCAATCCTCAATCCTCAATCCTCAATCTTCAATCCTCAATCCTCAATCCTGAATCCTCAATCCTCAATCCGCAATCCTCAATCTTCAATCCTCAATCCTCAATCCTCAATCCTCAATCCTCAACCCTCAACCCTCAATCCTCAATCTTCAATCCTCAATAATCAATCTCCAATCCTAGATCCTCAATCCCCAATCTTCAATCCTTAATCCTCAATCTTCAATCCTCAATCCCCAGTCCTCAACCTCCAATCCTCAATCCTCAATCCTCAATCCTTAATCCTCAATCTTCAACCCTCAATCCCCAACCCTCAATCCTCAATCCTCAATATTCAATCCTCAATAATCAATCTCCAATCCTAGATCCTCAATCCTCAATCCTCAACCCTCAATCCTCATTCCTCAAACCTCAATCCTCAACTCTCAGTCCTCATTCTCAATTCTCAATACTCAATCCTCAATCCTCAATCGTCAACCTTCAATCCTCAATAATCAATCTCCAATCCAAGATCCTCAATCCCCAATCTTCAATCCTTAATCCTCAATCCTGAGTCCTCAATCCCCAGTCATCAATCTTCAATCCTCAATGCTCAATCCTCAATCCTCAGCCGTCTGTCCTCGTCCTCAATCCTCAACACTCAATCCCCAATCCTCAATCTTCAATCATCAATACTCAATCTTCAATCCTCAATACTCAATCCTCAATCGTCAATCCTCAATCCTCAATCCTCAATGCTCAATCCTCAATCCTCAACCGTCAGTCCTCAATCCTCAATCTTCAATCATCAATACTCAATCTTCAATCCTCAATACTCAATCCTCAATCGTCAATCCTCAATCCCCAATCCTCAATATTCAATGCTCAATCCTCAATCCTCAATCCTCAACCGTCAGTCCTCAATCCTCAATCTTCAATCATCAATACTCAATCTTCAATCCTCAATACTCAATCCTCAATCGTCAATCCTCAATCCCCAATCCTCAATCTTCAATGCTCAATCCTCAATCTTCAACCCTCAATCCTCAATCCTCAATTCTCAATCCTCAATCCACAATCCTCAATCCTCAATCTTCAATCCTCAATAATCAATCTCCAATCCTGCATCCTCAATCCCCAATCCTCAATCCTTAATCCTCAATCTTGAATCCTCAATCGCCAGTCCTCAATCTTCAATCCTCAATCTTCAATCCTCAATCCTCAATCCTGAATCCTCAATCCTCAATCCTCAATCCTCAATCTTCAATCCTCAATCCTCAATCCTCAATCCTCAATCCTCAACCCTCAACCCTCAATCCTCAATCTTCAATCCTCAATAATCAATCTCCAATCCTAGATCCTCAATCCCCAATCTTCAATCCTTAATCCTCAATCTTCAATCCTCAATCCCCAGTCCTCAATCTCCAATCCTCAATGCTCAATCCTCAATCCTCAATCCTCAGTACTCAGTCCTCAATCCTCAATCCTCAGGCATCAATACTCAGTCTTCAATCCTCAATCCTCAATCCTCAATCCACAATCCTCAACCTTCAATCCTCAATACTCAATCTTCAATCATCAATCCTCAATCCTCAATCCTCAGTCGTCAATCCTCAGTCATCAATCATCAATCTTCAATACTCAATCGTCAATCCATAGCCCTCAATACTCAATCCTCAATCCTCGTTCCTCAAACCTCAATCCTCAAACCTCAGTCGTCATCCTCAATTCTCAATTCTCAATCCTCAATCCACAATCCTCAATCCTCAATCTTCAATCCCCAATAATCAATCTCCAATCCTGCATCCTCAATCCCCAATCCTCAATCCTTAATCCTCAATCTTGAATCCTCAATCGCCAGTCCTCAATCTTCAATCCTCAATGCTCAATCCTCAATCCTCAAGCCTCAGTCCTCAATCCTCAATCCTCAATCCTCAAACCTCAATCCTCAACCGTCAGTCCTCGTCCTCAATCCTCAACCCTCAATCCTCAATCCTCAATATTCAATCATCAATACTCAATCTTCAGTCCTCAATCCTCAATCCTCAATCCTCAATCCTCAATCCTCAATATTCAACACACAACCCTCAGCCAACAATCCTCAATACTCAACCATCAATCCTCAGTTCTCAATACTGAATAGGATATCCTGAATTCGCATGGTTCAATACTCAATCCACAATATTCAATAATCAAATTTCAATCCTCAGTCTTCAATCCTCAATACTCAACTTCAATCCTCAATTCTCAATCCTCAATCCTCAGTCCTCAGTCGTCAAACCTCAATCCCCGACCCTCAGCCCTCACCCTCAATCCTCAGTCCTCAATCCTCAGTCCTCAGTCCTCAAACCTCAATCCTCAACCCTCAATCCTCAATCCTCAATCCTCAATACTCAATCCTCAATCCTCAATCCTCAGGCATCAATACTCAATCTTCAATACTCAATCCTCAATCCTCAATCCTCAATCCACAATCCTCAACCCCCATCCTCATTCCGCAAACCTCAATCCTCAACCGTCAGTCCTCGTCCTCAATTCTCAAACCTCAATCCTCAATCCTCAATATTCAATCCTCAATCCTCAATCCTCAATCCTCAATCCTCAATCTTCAATCCTCAATCCTCAATCCTGAATCCTCAATCCTCAATCCTCAATCCTCAATCTTCAATCCTCAGTCCTCAATCCTCAATCCTCAATCCTCAATCCTCAATCCTCAATCTTCAATCCTCAATCCTCAATCCTCAATCCTCAATCCTCAACCCTCAACCCTCAATCCTCAATCTTCAATCCTCAATAATCAATCTCCAATCCTAGATCCTCAATCCCCAATCTTCAATCCTTAATCCTCAATCTTCAATCCTCAATCCCCAGTCCTCAATCTCCAATCCTCAATGCTCAATCCTCAATCCTCAATCCTCAGTACTCAGTCCTCAATCCTCAATCCTCAGGCATCAATACTCAGTCTTCAATCCTCAATCCTCAATCCTCAATCCACAATCCTCAACCTTCAATCCTCAATCCTCAATCCTCAATCCTCAATACTCAATCTGCAATCCTCAATCCTCAATCCTCAATCCTCAATCCTCAATCTTCAATCCTCAATCCTCAATCCTGAATCCTCAATCCTCAATCCTCAATCCTCAATCTTCAATCCTCAATCCTCAATCCTCAATCCTCAATCCTCAACCCTCAACCCTCAATCCTCAATCTTCAATCCTCAATAATCAATCTCCAATCCTAGATCCTCAATCCCCAATCTTCAATCCTTAATCCTCAATCTTCAATCCTCAATCCCCAGTCCTCAATCTCCAATCCTCAATGCTCAATCCTCAATCCTCAATCCTCAGTACTCAGTCCTCAATCCTCAATCCTCAGGCATCAATACTCAGTCTTCAATCCTCAATCCTCAATCCTCAATCCACAATCCTCAACCTTCAATCCTCAATACTCAATCTTCAATCATCAATCCTCAATCCTCAATCCTCAGTCGTCAATCCTCAGTCATCAATCATCAATCTTCAATACTCAATCGTCAATCCATAGCCCTCAATACTCAATCCTCAATCCTCGTTCCTCAAACCTCAATCCTCAAACCTCAGTCGTCATCCTCAATTCTCAATTCTCAATCCTCAATCCACAATCCTCAATCCTCAATCTTCAATCCCCAATAATCAATCTCCAATCCTGCATCCTCAATCCCCAATCCTCAATCCTTAATCCTCAATCTTGAATCCTCAATCGCCAGTCCTCAATCTTCAATCCTCAATGCTCAATCCTCAATCCTCAAGCCTCAGTCCTCAATCCTCAATCCTCAATCCTCAAACCTCAATCCTCAACCGTCAGTTCTCGTCCTCAATCCTCAACCCTCAACCCTCAATCCACAATATTCAATCATCAATACTCAATCTTCAGTCCTCAATCCTCAATCCTCAATCCTCAATCCTCAATCCTCAATATTCAACACACAACCCTCAGCCAACAATCCTCAATACTCAACCATCAATCCTCAGTTCTCAATACTGAATAGGATATCCTGAATTCGCATGGTTCAATACTCAATCCACAATATTCAATAATCAAATTTCAATCCTCAGTCTTCAATCCTCAATACTCAACTTCAATCCTCAATTCTCAATCCTCAATCCTCAGTCCTCAGTCGTCAAACCTCAATCCCCGACCCTCAGCCCTCACCCTCAATCCTCAGTCCTCAATCCTCAGTCCTCAGTCCTCAAACCTCAATCCTCAACCCTCAATCCTCAATCCTCAATCCTCAATACTCAATCCTCAATCCTCAATCCTCAGGCATCAATACTCAATCTTCAATACTCAATCCTCAATCCTCAATCCTCAATCCACAATCCTCAACCCCCATCCTCATTCCGCAAACCTCAATCCTCAACCGTCAGTCCTCGTCCTCAATTCTCAAACCTCAATCCTAAATCCTCAATATTCAATCCTCAATCCTCAATCCTCAATCCTCAATCCTCAATCTTCAATCCTCAATCCTCAATCCTGAATCCTCAATCCTCAATCCTCAATCCTCAATCTTCAATCCTCAGTCCTCAATCCTCAATCCTCAATCCTCAATCCTCAATCCTCAATCCTCAATCCTCAATCTTCAATCCTCAATCCTCAATCCTGAATCCTCAATCCTCAATCCTCAATCCTCAATCTTCAATCCTCAATCCTCAATCCTCAATCCTCAATCCTCAACCCTCAACCCTCAATCCTCAATCTTCAGTCCTCAATAATCAATCTCCAATCCTAGATCCTCAATCCCCAATCTTCAATCCTTAATCCTCAATCTTCAATCCTCAATCCCCAGTCCTCAATCTCCAATCCTCAATGCTCAATCCTCAATCCTCAATCCTCAGTACTCAGTCCTCAATCCTCAATCCTCAGGCATCAATACTCAGTCTTCAATCCTCAATCCTCAATCCTCAATCTTCAATCCTCAATAATCAATCTCCAATCCTAGATCCTCAATCCCCAATCTTCAATCCTTAATCCTCAATTTTCAATCCTCAATACCCATTCCTCAATCTTCAATCCTCAATCCTCAATCAGCAATTCTCAATCCTCAATCCTCAATCCTCAGGCCTCAAACATCAATATTCAACCCTCAGTCCTCGTCCTCAGTCCACAATCCTCAATCCTCAATTCTCAATCTTCAATCGTCAATATTCAATCTTTAATCCTCAATCCTCAATCCTCAATCCTCAATCCTTAATCCTCAATCTTCAACCCTCAATCCTCAATCCTCAATCCTCAATCCTCAATCTTCAATCCTCAATAATCAATCTCCAATCCTAGATACTCAATCCCCAATCTTCAATCCTTAATCCTCAATCTTCAATCCTCAATCCCCAGTCCTCAATGTCCAATCCTCAATGCTCAATACTCAATCCTCAATCCTCAATCCTCAATCCTCAATCCTCAATACTCAATCTGCAATCCTCAATCCTCAATCCTCAATCCTCAATCCTCAATCTTCAATCCTCAATCCTCAATCCTGAATCCTCAATCCTCAATCCTCAATCCTCAATCTTCAATCCTCAATCCTCAATCCTCAATCCTCAATCCTCAACCCTCAACCCTCAATCCTCAATCTTCAATCCTCAATAATCAATCTCCAATCCTAGATCCTCAATCCCCAATCTTCAATCCTTAATCCTCAATCTTCAATCCTCAATCCCCAGTCCTCAATCTCCAATCCTCAATGCTCAATCCTCAATCCTCAATCCTCAATCCTCAATCCTCAATATTCAACACACAACCCTCAGCCAACTATCCTCAATACTCAACCATCAATCCTCAGTTCTCAATACTCAATAGGATATCCTGAATTCGCATGGTTCAATACTCAATCCACAATATTCAATAATCAAATCTCAATCCTCAATCTTCAATCCTCAATACTCAATTTCAATCCTCAATTCTCAATCCTCAATCCTCAGTCCTCAGTCGTCAAACCTCAATCCCCGACCCTCAGCCCTCACCCTCAATCCTCAGTCCTCAATCCTCAGTCCTCAGTCCTCAAACCTCAATCCTCAACCCTCAATCCTCAATCCTCAATCCTCAATCCTCAATCCTCAATCCTCAGTCCTCAGGCATCAATACTCAATCTTCAATACTCAATCCTCAATCCTCAATCCTCAATCCACAATCCTCAACCCTCAATCCTCATTCCGCAAACCTCAATCCTCAACCGTCAGTCCTCGTCCTCAATTCTCAAACCTCAATCCTCAATCCTCAATATTCAATCCTCAATCCTCAATCCTCAATCCTCAATCCTCAATCTTCAATCCTCAATCCTCAATCCTGAATCCTCAATCCTCAATCCTCAATCCTCAATCTTCAATCCTCAATCCTCAATCCTCAATCCTCAATCCTCAAACCTCAATCCTCAACCGTCAGTCCTCGACCTCAATCCTCAAACCTCAATCCTCAATCCTCAATATTCAATCATTAATACTCAATCATCAATCCTCAATGCTCTATCCTCAATCCTCAATCCTCAATCCTCAATACTCAACACACAACCCTCAGCCATCAATCCTCAATACTCAACCATCAATCCTCAATTCTCAATACTCAATAGAATATCCTGAATTCTCATGGTTCAATACTCAATCCTCAATCGTCAATCCTCAATCCCCAATCCTCAATCCTCAATCTTCAATCCTTAATCCTCAATCTTCAATCCTCAATCCCCAGTCCTCAATCTCCAATCCCCAATCCTCAATCCTCAATACTCAATCTTCAATCCTCAATCCTCAATCCTCAATCCTCAATCCTCAATCCTCAATCCTCAATATTCAATCCTCAATACTCAATCATCAATCATCAATCCTCAATCCTCAATCCTCAGTCGTCAATCCTCAGTCTTCAATCCTCAATCTTCAATACTCAATCGTCAATCCTTAGTCCTGAATGCTCAATCCTCAATGCTCGTTCCTCAAACCTCAATCCTCAACCCTCAGCCGTCATCCTCAATTCTCAATTCTCAACCCTCAATCCTCAATACTCAATCCTCAATACTCAATATTGAATCCTCAGCACTCAATCTTCAATCATCAATCCTCAATCCTCAACCCTCAGTCCTCAATCCTCAGTCATCAATCCTCAGGCATCAATACTCAATCTCCAATACTCAATCCTCAATCCTCAATCCTCAATCCTCAATCCTTAATCCTCAATCTTCAACCCTCAATCCCCAACCCTCAATCCTCAATCCTCAATATTCAATCCTCAATAATCAATCTCCAATCCTAGATCCTCAATCCTCAATCCTCAACCCTCAATCCTCATTCCTCAAACTTCAATCCTCAACTCTCAGTCCTCATTCTCAATTCTCAATACTCAATCCTCAATCCTCAATCGTCAACCTTCAATCCTCAATAATCAATCTCCAATCCAAGATCCTCAATCCCCAATCTTCAATCCTTAATCCTCAATCCTGAGTCCTCAATCCCCAGTCATCAATCTTCAATCCTCAATGCTCAATCTTCAATCCTCAATCCTCAATCCTGAATCCTCAATCCTCAATCCTCAATCCTCAATCCTCAATCTTCAATCCTCAATAATCAATCTCCAATCCTAGATACTCAATCCCCAATCTTCAATCCTCAATAATCAATCTCCAATCCTAGATACTCAATCCCCAATCTTCAATCCTTAATCCTCAATCTTCAATCCTCAATCCCCAGTCCTCAACGTCCAATCCTCAATGCTCAATACTCAATCCTCAATCCTCAATCCTCAATCCTCAATCCTCAATACTCAATCTGCAATCCTCAATCCTCAATCCTCAATCCTCAATCCTCAATCTTCAATCCTCAATCCTCAATCCTGAATCCTCAATCCTCAATCCTCAATCCTCAATCTTCAATCCTCAATCCTCAATCCTCAATCCTCAATCCTCAACCCTCAACCCTCAATCCTCAATCTTCAATCCTCAATAATCAATCTCCAATCCTAGATCCTCAATCCCCAATCTTCAATCCTTAATCCTCAATCTTCAATCCTCAATCCCCAGTCCTCAATCTCCAATCCTCAATGCTCAATCCTCAATCCTCAATCCTCAATCCTCAATCCTCAATATTCAACACACAACCCTCAGCCAACTGTCCTCAATACTCAACCATCAATCCTCAGTTCTCAATACTCAATAGGATATCCTGAATTCGCATGGTTCAATACTCAATCCACAATATTCAATAATCAAATCTCAATCCTCAATCTTCAATCCTCAATACTCAATTTCAATCCTCAATTCTCAATCCTCAATCCTCAGTCCTCAGTCGTCAAACCTCAATCCCCGACCCTCAGCCCTCACCCTCAATCCTCAGTCCTCAATCCTCAGTCCTCAGTCCTCAAACCTCAATCCTCAACCCTCAATCCTCAATCCTCAATCCTCAATCCTCAATCCTCAATCCTCAGTCCTCAGGCATCAATACTCAATCTTCAATACTCAATCCTCAATCCTCAATCCTCAATCCACAATCCTCAACCCTCAATCCTCATTCCGCAAACCTCAATCCTCAACCGTCAGTCCTCGTCCTCAATTCTCAAACCTCAATCCTCAATCCTCAATATTCAATCCTCAATCCTCAATCCTCAATCCTCAATCCTCAATCTTCAATCCTCAATCCTCAATCCTGAATCCTCAATCCTCAATCCTCAATCCTCAATCTTCAATCCTCAATCCTCAATCCTCAATCCTCAATCCTCAAACCTCAATCCTCAACCGTCAGTCCTCGACCTCAATCCTCAAACCTCAATCCTCAATCCTCAATATTCAATCATCAATACTCAATCATCAATCCTCAATGCTCTATCCTCAATCTTCAATCCTCAATCCTCAATCAGCAATTCTCAATCCTCAATCCTCAATCCTCAGGCCTCAAACATCAATATTCAACCCTCAGTCCTCGTCCTCAGTCCACAATCCTCAATCCTCAATTCTCAATCTTCAATCGTCAATATTCAATCTTTAATCCTCAATCCTCAATCCTCAATCCTCAATCCTTAATCCTCAATCTTCAACCCTCAATCCTCAATCCTCAATCCTCAATCCTCAATCTTCAATCCTCAATAATCAATCTCCAATCCTAGATACTCAATCCCCAATCTTCAATCCTTAATCCTCAATCTTCAATCCTCAATCCCCAGTCCTCAATGTCCAATCCTCAATGCTCAATACTCAATCCTCAATCCTCAATCCCCAATCCTCAATCCTCAATACTCAATCTGCAATCCTCAATCCTCAATCCTCAATCCTCAATCCTCAATCTTCAATCCTCAATCCTCAATCCTGAATCCTCAATCCTCAATCCTCAATCCTCAATCTTCAATCCTCAATCCTCAATCCTCAATCCTCAATCCTCAACCCTCAACCCTCAATCCTCAATCTTCAATCCTCAATAATCAATCTCCAATCCTAGATCCTCAATCCCCAATCTTCAATCCTTAATCCTCAATCTTCAATCCTCAATCCCCAGTCCTCAATCTCCAATCCTCAATGCTCAATCCTCAATCCTCAATCCTCAATCCTCAATCCTCAATATTCAACACACAACCCTCAGCCAACTATCCTCAATACTCAACCATCAATCCTCAGTTCTCAATACTCAATAGGATATCCTGAATTCGCATGGTTCAATACTCAATCCACAATATTCAATAATCAAATCTCAATCCTCAATCTTCAATCCTCAATACTCAATTTCAATCCTCAATTCTCAATCCTCAATCCTCAGTCCTCAGTCGTCAAACCTCAATCCCCGACCCTCAGCCCTCACCCTCAATCCTCAGTCCTCAATCCTCAGTCCTCAGTCCTCAAACCTCAATCCTCAACCCTCAATCCTCAATCCTCAATCCTCAATCCTCAATCCTCAATCCTCAGTCCTCAGGCATCAATACTCAATCTTCAATACTCAATCCTCAATCCTCAATCCTCAATCCACAATCCTCAACCCTCAATCCTCATTCCGCAAACCTCAATCCTCAACCGTCAGTCCTCGTCCTCAATTCTCAAACCTCAATCCTCAATCCTCAATATTCAATCCTCAATCCTCAATCCTCAATCCTCAATCCTCAATCTTCAATCCTCAATCCTCAATCCTGAATCCTCAATCCTCAATCCTCAATCCTCAATCTTCAATCCTCAATCCTCAATCCTCAATCCTCAATCCTCAAACCTCAATCCTCAACCGTCAGTCCTCGACCTCAATCCTCAAACCTCAATCCTCAATCCTCAATATTCTATCATCAATACTCAATCATCAATCCTCAATGCTCTATCCTCAATCCTCAATCCTCAATCCTCAATACTCAACACACAACCCTCAGCCATCAATCCTCAATACTCAACCATCAATCCTCAATTCTCAATACTCAATAGAATATCCTGAATTCTCATGGTTCAATACTCAATCCTCAATCGTCAATCCTCAATCCCCAATCCTCAATCCTCAATCTTCAATCCTTAATCCTCAATCTTCAATCCTCAATCCCCAGTCCTCAATCTCCAATCCCCAATCCTCAATCCTCAATACTCAATCTTCAATCCTCAATCCTCAATCCTCAATCCTCAATCCTCAATCCTCAATCCTCAATATTCAATCCTCAATACTCAATCAACAATCATCAATCCTCAATCCTCAATCCTCAGTCGTCAATCCTCAGTCTTCAATCCTCAATCTTCAATACTCAATCGTCAATCCTTAGTCCTGAATGCTCAATCCTCAATGCTCGTTCCTCAAACCTCAATCCTCAACCCTCAGCCGTCATCCTCAATTCTCAATTCTCAACCCTCAATCCTCAATACTCAATCCTCAATACTCAATATTGAATCCTCAGCACTCAATCTTCAATCATCAATCCTCAATCCTCAACCCTCAGTCCTCAATCCTCAGTCATCAATCCTCAGGCATCAATACTCAATCTCCAATACTCAATCCTCAATCGTCAATCCTCAATCCTCAATCCTTAATCCTCAATCTTCAACCCTCAATCCCCAACCCTCAATCCTCAATCCTCAATATTCAATCCTCAATAATCAATCTCCAATCCTAGATCCTCAATCCTCAATCCTCAACCCTCAATCCTCATTCCTCAAACTTCAATCCTCAACTCTCAGTCCTCATTCTCAATTCTCAATACTCAATCCTCAATCCTCAATCGTCAACCTTCAATCCTCAATAATCAATCTCCAATCCAAGATCCTCAATCCCCAATCTTCAATCCTTAATCCTCAATCCTGAGTCCTCAATCCCCAGCCATCAATCTTCAATCCTCAATGCTCAATCCTCAATCCTCAGCCGTCTGTCCTCGTCCTCAATCCTCAACACTCAATCCCCAATCCTCAATCTTCAATCATCAATACTCAATCTTCAATCCTCAATACTCAATCCTCAATCGTCAATCCTCAATCCTCAACCCTCAATCTTCAATCCTCAATGCTCAATCCTCAATCCTCAATACTCAATCCTCAATCGTCAATCCTCAATCCCCAACCCTCAATATTCAATGCTCAATCCTCAATCCTCAATCCTCAACCGTCAGTCCTCGTCCTCAATCCTCAACCCTCAATCCTCAATCCTCAATATTCAATCATCAATACTCAATCTTCAGTCCTCAATCCTCAATCCTCAATCCTCAATCCTCAATCCTCAATATTCAACACACAACCCTCAGCCAACAATCCTCAATACTCAACCATCAATCCTCAGTTCTCAATACTCAATAGGATATCCTGAATTCGCATGGTTCAATACTCATTCCACAATATTCAATAATCAAATCTCAATCCTCAATCTTCAATCCTCAATACTCAATTTCAATCCTCAATTCTCAATCCTCAATCCTCAGTCCTCAGTCGTCAAACCTCAATCCCCGACCCTCAGCCCTCACCCTCAATCCTCAGTCCTCAATCCTCAGTCCTCAGTCCTCAAACCTCAATCCTCAACCCTCAATCCTCAATCCTCAATCCTCAATACTCAATCCTCAATCCTCAATCCTCAGGCATCAATACTCAATCTTCAATACTCAATCCTCAATCCTCAATCCTCAATCCACAATCCTCAACCCTCAATCCTCATTCCGCAAACCTCAATCCTCAACCGTCAGTCCTCGTCCTCAATTCTCAAACCTCAATCCTCAATCCTCAATATTCAATCCTCAATCCTCAAACCTCAATCCTCAATCCTCAATCTTCAATCCTCAATCCTCAATCCTGAATCCACAATCCTCAATCCTCAATCCTCAATCTTCAATCCTCAATCCTCAATCCTCAATCCTCAATCCTCAAACCTCAATCCTCAACCGTCAGTCCTCGACCTCAATCCTCAAACCTCAATCCTCAATCCTCAATATTCAATCATCAATACTCAATCATCAATCCTCAATCCTCTATCCTCAATCCTCAATCCTCAATCCTCAATACTCAACACACAACCCTCAGCCATCAATCCTCAATACTCAACCATCAATCCTCAATTCTCAATACTCAATAGAATATCCTGAATTCCCATGGTTCAATACTCAATCCTCAATCGTCAATCCTCAATCCCCAATCCTCAATCCCCAATCTTCAATCCTTAATCCTCAATCTTCAATCCTCAATACTCAATCCTCAATCCTCAATACTCAATCCTCAATCGTCAATCCTCAATCCCCAATCCTCAATCTTCAATGCTCAATCCTCAATCTTCAATGCTCAATCCTCAATCCTCAATCCTCAATCCTCAATCCTCAATCTTCAATCCTCAATCCTTAATCCTCAATCTTCAACCCTCAATCCTCAATCCTCAATCCTCAATCCTCAATCTTCAATCCTCAATAATCAATCTCCAATCCTAGATCCTCAATCCCCAATCTTCAATCCTTAATCCTCAATTTTCAATCGTCAATACCCATTCCTCAATCTTCAATCCTCAATCCTCAATCAGCAATTCTCAATCCTCAATCCTCAATCCTCAGGCCTCAAACATCAATATTCAACCCTCAGTCCCCGTCCTCAGTCCACAATCCTCAATCCTCAATTCTCAATCTTCAATCGTCAATATTCAATCTTTATTCCTCAATCCTCAATCCTCAATCCTCAATCCTTAATCCTCAATCTTCAACCCTCAATCCTCAATCCTCAATCCTCAATCCTCAATCCTCAATCCTCAACCTTCAATCCTCAATCCTCAATCCTCAATCCTCAATCCTCAACCCTCAACCCTCAATCCTCAATCTTCAATCCTCAATAATCAATCTCCAATCCTAGATCCTCAATCCCCAATCTTCAATCCTTAATCCTCAATCTTCAATCCTCAATCCCCAGTCCTCAATCTCCAATCCTCAATGCTCAATCCTCAATCCTCAATCCTCAGTACTCAGTCCTCAATCCTCAATCCTCAGGCATCAATACTCAGCCTTCAATCCTCAATCCTCAATCCTCAATCCACAATCCTCAACCTTCAATCCTCAATACTCAATCCTCAAACCTCAATCCTCAACCGTCAGTCCTCGTCCTCAATCCTCAACCCTCAATCCTCAATCCTCAATATTCAATCATCAATACTCAATCTTCAGTCCTCAATCCTCAATCCTCAATCCTCAATACTCAATCTTCAATCCTCAATCCTCAATCCTCAATCCTCAATCCTCAATCCTCAATCCTCAATCTTCAATCCTCAATACTCAATTTCAATCCTCAATTCTCAATCCTCAATCCTCAGTCCTCAGTCGTCAAACCTCAATCCCCGACCCTCAGCCCTCACCCTCAATCCTCAGTCCTCAATCCTCAGTCCTCAGTCCTCAAACCTCAATCCTCAACCCTCAATCCTCAATCCTCAATCCTCAATCCTCAATCCTCAATCCTCAATCCTCAGGCATCAATACTCAATCTTCAATACTCAATCCTCAATCCTCAATCCTCAATCCACAATCCTCAACCCTCAATCCTCATTCCGCAAACCTCAATCCTCAACCGTCAGTCCTCGTCCTCAATTCTCAAACCTCAATCCTCAATCCTCAATATTCAATCCTCAATCCTCAATCCTCAATCCTCAATCCTCAATCTTCAATCCTCAATCCTCAATCCTGAATCCTCAATCCTCAATCCTCAATCCTCAATCTTCAATCCTCAATCCTCAATCCTCAATCCTCAATCCTCAACACTCAACCCTCAATCCTCAATCTCCAATCCTAGATCCTCAATCCCCAATCTTCAATCCTTAATCCTCAATCTTCAATCCTCAATCCCCAGTCCACAATCTCCAATCCTCAATGCTCAATCCTCAATCCTCAATCCTCAGTACTCAGTCCTCAATCCTCAATCCTCAGGCATCAATACTCAGTCTTCAATCCTCAATCCTCAATCCTCAATCCACAATCCTCAACCTTCAATCCTCAATACTCAATCTTCAATCCTCAATCCTCAATCCTCAATCCTCAATCCTCAATCCTCAATCCTCAATATTCAATCCTCAATACTCAATCTTCAATCATCAATCCTCAATCCTCAATACTCAGTCGTCAATCCTCAGTCATCAATCCTCAATCTTCAATACTCAATCGTCAATCCATAGCCCTCAATACTCAATCCTCAATCCTCGTTCCTCAAACCTCAATCCTCAAACCTCAGTCGTCATCCTCAATTCTCAATTCTCAATCCTCAATCCACAATCCTCAATCCTCAATCTTCAATCCTCAATAATCAATCTCCAATCCTGCATCCTCAATCCCCAATCCTCAATCCTTAATCCTCAATCTTGAATCCTCAATCGCAAGTCCTCAATCTTCAATCCTCAATGCTCAATCCTCAATCCTCAAGCCTCAGTCCTCAATCCTCAATCCTCAATCCTCAAACCTCAATCCTCAACCGTCAGTCCTCGTCCTCAATCCTCAACCCTCAATCCTCAATCCTCAATATTCAATCATCAATACTCAATCTTCAGTCCTCAATCCTCAATCCTCAATCCTCAATCCTCAATCCTCAATATTCAACACACAACCCTCAGCCAACAATCCTCAATACTCAACCATCAATCCTCAGTTCTCAATACTCAATAGGATATCCTGAATTCGCATGGTTCAATACTCATTCCACAATATTCAATAATCAAATCTCAATCCTCAATCTTCAATCCTCAATACTCAATTTCAATCCTCAATTCTCAATCCTCAATCCTCAGTCCTCAGTCGTCAAACCTCAATCCCCGACCCTCAGCCCTCACCCTCAATCCTCAGTCCTCAATCCTCAGTCCTCAGTCCTCAAACCTCAATCCTCAACCCTCAATCCTCAATCCTCAATCCTCAATACTCAATCCTCAATCCTCAATCCTCAGGCATCAATACTCAATCTTCAATACTCAATCCTCAATCCTCAATCCTCAATCCACAATCCTCAACCCTCAATCCTCATTCCGCAAACCTCAATCCTCAACCGTCAGTCCTCGTCCTCAATTCTCAAACCTCAATCCTCAATCCTCAATATTCAATCCTCAATCCTCAAACCTCAATCCTCAATCCTCAATCTTCAATCCTCAATCCTCAATCCTGAATCCACAATCCTCAATCCTCAATCCTCAATCTTCAATCCTCAATCCTCAATCCTCAATCCTCAATCCTCAAACCTCAATCCTCAACCGTCAGTCCTCGACCTCAATCCTCAAACCTCAATCCTCAATCCTCAATATTCAATCATCAATACTCAATCATCAATCCTCAATCCTCTATCCTCAATCCTCAATCCTCAATCCTCAATACTCAACACACAACCCTCAGCCATCAATCCTCAATACTCAACCATCAATCCTCAATTCTCAATACTCAATAGAATATCCTGAATTCCCATGGTTCAATACTCAATCCTCAATCGTCAATCCTCAATCCCCAATCCTCAATCCCCAATCTTCAATCCTTAATCCTCAATCTTCAATCCTCAATACTCAATCCTCAATCCTCAATACTCAATCCTCAATCGTCAATCCTCAATCCCCAATCCTCAATCTTCAATGCTAAATCCTCAATCTTCAATGCTCAATCCTCAATCCTCAATCCTCAATCCTCAATCCTCAATCTTCAATCCTCAATCCTTAATCCTCAATCTTCAACCCTCAATCCTCAATCCTCAATCCTCAATCCTCAATCTTCAATCCTCAATAATCAATCTCCAATCCTAGATCCTCAATCCCCAATCTTCAATCCTTAATCCTCAATTTTCAATCGTCAATACCCATTCCTCAATCTTCAATCCTCAATCCTCAATCAGCAATTCTCAATCCTCAATCCTCAATCCTCAGGCCTCAAACATCAATATTCAACCCTCAGTCCCCGTCCTCAGTCCACAATCCTCAATCCTCAATTCTCAATCTTCAATCGTCAATATTCAATCTTTATTCCTCAATCCTCAATCCTCAATCCTCAATCCTTAATCCTCAATCTTCAACCCTCAATCCTCAATCCTCAATCCTCAATCCTCAATCCTCAATCCTCAACCTTCAATCCTCAATCCTCAATCCTCAATCCTCAATCCTCAACCCTCAACCCTCAATCCTCAATCTTCAATCCTCAATAATCAATCTCCAATCCTAGATCCTCAATCCCCAATCTTCAATCCTTAATCCTCAATCTTCAATCCTCAATCCCCAGTCCTCAATCTCCAATCCTCAATGCTCAATCCTCAATCCTCAATCCTCAGTACTCAGTCCTCAATCCTCAATCCTCAGGCATCAATACTCAGCCTTCAATCCTCAATCCTCAATCCTCAATCCACAATCCTCAACCTTCAATCCTCAATACTCAATCCTCAAACCTCAATCCTCAACCGTCAGTCCTCGTCCTCAATCCTCAACCCTCAATCCTCAATCCTCAATATTCAATCATCAATACTCAATCTTCAGTCCTCAATCCTCAATCCTCAATCCTCAATACTCAATCTTCAATCCTCAATCCTCAATCCTCAATCCTCAATCCTCAATCCTCAATCCTCAATCTTCAATCCTCAATACTCAATTTCAATCCTCAATTCTCAATCCTCAATCCTCAGTCCTCAGTCGTCAAACCTCAATCCCCGACCCTCAGCCCTCACCCTCAATCCTCAGTCCTCAATCCTCAGTCCTCAGTCCTCAAACCTCAATCCTCAACCCTCAATCCTCAATCCTCAATCCTCAATCCTCAATCCTCAATCCTCAATCCTCAGGCATCAATACTCAATCTTCAATACTCAATCCTCAATCCTCAATCCTCAATCCACAATCCTCAACCCTCAATCCTCATTCCGCAAACCTCAATCCTCAACCGTCAGTCCTCGTCCTCAATTCTCAAACCTCAATCCTCAATCCTCAATATTCAATCCTCAATCCTCAATCCTCAATCCTCAATCCTCAATCTTCAATCCTCAATCCTCAATCCTGAATCCTCAATCCTCAATCCTCAATCCTCAATCTTCAATCCTCAATCCTCAATCCTCAATCCTCAATCCTCAACACTCAACCCTCAATCCTCAATCTCCAATCCTAGATCCTCAATCCCCAATCTTCAATCCTTAATCCTCAATCTTCAATCCTCAATCCCCAGTCCACAATCTCCAATCCTCAATGCTCAATCCTCAATCCTCAATCCTCAGTACTCAGTCCTCAATCCTCAATCCTCAGGCATCAATACTCAGTCTTCAATCCTCAATCCTCAATCCTCAATCCACAATCCTCAACCTTCAATCCTCAATACTCAATCTTCAATCCTCAATCCTCAATCCTCAATCCTCAATCCTCAATCCTCAATCCTCAATATTCAATCCTCAATACTCAATCTTCAATCATCAATCCTCAATCCTCAATACTCAGTCGTCAATCCTCAGTCATCAATCCTCAATCTTCAATACTCAATCGTCAATCCATAGCCCTCAATACTCAATCCTCAATCCTCGTTCCTCAAACCTCAATCCTCAAACCTCAGTCGTCATCCTCAATTCTCAATTCTCAATCCTCAATCCACAATCCTCAATCCTCAATCTTCAATCCTCAATAATCAATCTCCAATCCTGCATCCTCAATCCCCAATCCTCAATCCTTAATCCTCAATCTTGAATCCTCAATCGCCAGTCCTCAATCTTCAATCCTCAATGCTCAATCCTCAATCCTCAAGCCTCAGTCCTCAATCCTCAATCCTCAATCCTCAAACCTCAATCCTCAACCGTCAGTCCTCGTCCTCAATCCTCAACCCTCAATCCTCAATCCTCAATATTCAATCATCAATACTCAATCTTCAGTCCTTAATCCTCAATCCTCAATCCTCAATCCTCAATCCTCAATATTCAACACACAACCCTCAGCCAACAATCCTCAATACTCAATCATCAATCCCCAGTTCTCAATACTCAATAGGATATCCTGAATTCGCATGGTTCAATACTCAATCCACAATATTCAATAATCAAATCTCAATCCTCAACCTTCAATCCTCAATACTCAATTTCAATCCTCAATTCTCAATCCTCAATCCTCAGGCATCAATACTCAATCTTCAATACTCAATCCTCAATCCTCAATCCTCAATCCACAATCCTCAATCCTCATTCCGCAAACCTCAATCCTCGACCGTCAGTCCTCGTCCTCAATTCTCAAACCTCAATCCTCAATCCTCAATATTCAATCATCAATACTCAATCTTCAATCCTCAATCCTCAATCCTCAATCCTCAATCCTCAATCCTCAATCCTCAATCCTCAATCCTCAATACTCAATACTCAATCTGCAATCCTCAATCCTCAATCCTCAATCCTCAATCCTCATTCTTCAATCCTCAATACCCAATCCTCAATCCTCAACCCTCAATCCTCAATCTTCAATCCTCAATACTCAATCTTCAATCCACAATCCTCAATCCTCAATTCTCAATCCTCAATCCTCAATCCTCAGTCCTCAATCCTCAATACTCAATCCTCAATTTCAATCCTTAATACTCAATCTTCAATCTTCAATCCTCAATCCTCAATCCTCAATCCTCAATCCTCAATCCTCAATCCTCAATACTCAATCTGCAATCCTCAATCCTCAATACTCAATCCTCAATCCTCATTCTTCAATCCTCAATACCCAATCCTCAATCTTCAATCCTCAATCCTCAAACCACAATTCTCAATCCTCAGTCCTCAATCCTCGACCTCAACCATCAATATTCAACCCTCAGTTCTCGTCCTCAATCCACAAACCTCAATACTCAATCCTCAATCTTCAATCATCAATATTGAATCTTCAATCCTCAATCCTCAATCCTCAGTACTCAATCCTCAATCCTCAACCCTCAGGCATCAATACTCAATCTTCAATCCTCAATCCTCAATCCTCAATCCACAATCCTCAACCTTCAATCCTCAATACTCAATCTTCAATCCTCAATCCTCAATCCTCAATCCTCAATCCTCAGTCCTCAATCCTCAATCCTCAATCCTCAAACCTCAATCCTCAATCCTCAATCCTAAATATTCAACACACAACCCTCAGCCAACAATCCTCAATACTCAACCGTCAATCCTCAGTTCTCAATACTCAATAGGATATCCTGAATTCGCATGGTTCAATACTCAATCCACAATATTCAATAATCAAATCTCAATCCTCAAACTTCAATCCTCAATACTCAATTTCAATCCTCAATTCTCAATCCTCAATCCGCAGCCCTCAGTCGTCAAACCTCAATCCCCGACCCTCAGCCCTCATCCTCAATCCTCAGTCCTCAATCCTCTGTCCTCAGTCCTCAAACCTCAATCCTCAACCCTCAGATATTATCCTCAACACTCAATCCCCAATCCTCAATCCCCAATCCTCAATCCTCAATCCTCAATCCTCAACCCTCAACCCTCAATCCTCAATCTTCAATCCTCAATAATCAATCTCCAATCCTAGATCCTCAATCCCCAATCTTCAATCCTTAATCCTCAATCTTCAATCCTCAATCCCCAGTCCTCAATCTCCAATCCTCAATGCTCAATCCTCAATCCTCAATCCTCAGTACTCAGTCCTCAATCCTCAATCCTCAGGCATCAATACTCAGTCTTCAATCCTCAATCCTCAATCCACAATCCTCAACCTTCAATCCTCAATCCTCAATCCTCAATACTCAATCCTCAATCGTCAATCCTCAATCCCCAATCCTCAATATTCAATGCTCAATCCTCAATCCTCAATCCTCAACCGTCAGTCCTCGTCCTCAATCCTCAACCCTCAATCCTCAATCCTCAATATTCAATCATCAATACTCAATCTTCAGTCCTCAATCCTCAATCCTCAATCCTCAATCCTCAATCCTCAATATTCAACACACAACCCTCAGCCAACAATCCTCAATACTCAACCATCAATCCTCAGTTCTCAATACTCAATAGGATATCCTGAATTCGCATGGTTCAATACTCATTCCACAATATTCAATAATCAAATCTCAATCCTCAATCTTCAATCCTCAATACTCAATTTCAATCCTCAATTCTCAATCCTCAATCCTCAGTCCTCAGTCGTCAAACCTCAATCCCCGACCCTCAGCCCTCACCCTCAATCCTCAGTCCTCAATCCTCAGTCCTCAGTCCTCAAACCTCAATCCTCAGCCCTCAATCCTCAATCCTCAATCCTCAATACTCAATCCTCAATCCTCAATCCTCAGGCATCAATACTCAATCTTCAATACTCAATCCTCAATCCTCAATCCTCAATCCACAATCCTCAACCCTCAATCCTCATTCCGCAAACCTCAATCCTCAACCGTCAGTCCTCGTCCTCAATTCTCAAACCTCAATCCTCAATCCTCAATATTCAATCCTCAATCCTCAAACCTCAATCCTCAATCCTCAATCTTCAATCCTCAATCCTCAATCCTGAATCCACAATCCTCAATCCTCAATCCTCAATCTTCAATCCTCAATCCTCAATCCTCAATCCTCAATCCTCAAACCTCAATCCTCAACCGTCAGTCCTCGACCTCAATCCTCAAACCTCAATCCTCAATCCTCAATATTCAATCATCAATACTCAATCATCAATCCTCAATCCTCTATCCTCAATCCTCAATCCTCAATCCTCAATACTCAACACACAACCCTCAGCCATCAATCCTCAATACTCAACCATCAATCCTCAATTCTCAATACTCAATAGAATATCCTGAATTCCCATGGTTCAATACTCAATCCTCAATCGTCAATCCTCAATCCCCAATCCTCAATCCCCAATCTTCAATCCTTAATCCTCAATCTTCAATCCTCAATACTCAATCCTCAATCCTCAATACTCAATCCTCAATCGTCAATCCTCAATCCCCAATCCTCAATCTTCAATGCTCAATCCTCAATCTTCAATGCTCAATCCTCAATCCTCAATCCTCAATCCTCAATCCTCAATCTTCAATCCTCAATCCTTAATCCTCAATCTTCAACCCTCAATCCTCAATCCTCAATCCTCAATCCTCAATCTTCAATCCTCAATAATCAATCTCCAATCCTAGATCCTCAATCCCCAATCTTCAATCCTTAATCCTCAATTTTCAATCGTCAATACCCATTCCTCAATCTTCAATCCTCAATCCTCAATCAGCAATTCTCAATCCTCAATCCTCAATCCTCAGGCCTCAAACATCAATATTCAACCCTCAGTCCCCGTCCTCAGTCCACAATCCTCAATCCTCAATTCTCAATCTTCAATCGTCAATATTCAATCTTTATTCCTCAATCCTCAATCCTCAATCCTCAATCCTTAATCCTCAATCTTCAACCCTCAATCCTCAATCCTCAATCCTCAATCCTCAATCCTCAATCCTCAACCTTCAATCCTCAATCCTCAATCCTCAATCCTCAATCCTCAACCCTCAACCCTCAATCCTCAATCTTCAATCCTCAATAATCAATCTCCAATCCTAGATCCTCAATCCCCAATCTTCAATCCTTAATCCTCAATCTTCAATCCTCAATCCCCAGTCCTCAATCTCCAATCCTCAATGCTCAATCCTCAATCCTCAATCCTCAGTACTCAGTCCTCAATCCTCAATCCTCAGGCATCAATACTCAGCCTTCAATCCTCAATCCTCAATCCTCAATCCACAATCCTCAACCTTCAATCCTCAATACTCAATCCTCAAACCTCAATCCTCAACCGTCAGTCCTCGTCCTCAATCCTCAACCCTCAATCCTCAATCCTCAATATTCAATCATCAATACTCAATCTTCAGTCCTCAATCCTCAATCCTCAATCCTCAATACTCAATCTTCAATCCTCAATCCTCAATCCTCAATCCTCAATCCTCAATCCTCAATCCTCAATCTTCAATCCTCAATACTCAATTTCAATCCTCAATTCTCAATCCTCAATCCTCAGTCCTCAGTCGTCAAACCTCAATCCCCGACCCTCAGCCCTCACCCTCAATCCTCAGTCCTCAATCCTCAGTCCTCAGTCCTCAAACCTCAATCCTCAACCCTCAATCCTCAATCCTCAATCCTCAATCCTCAATCCTCAATCCTCAATCCTCAGGCATCAATACTCAATCTTCAATACTCAATCCTCAATCCTCAATCCTCAATCCACAATCCTCAACCCTCAATCCTCATTCCGCAAACCTCAATCCTCAACCGTCAGTCCTCGTCCTCAATTCTCAAACCTCAATCCTCAATCCTCAATATTCAATCCTCAATCCTCAATCCTCAATCCTCAATCCTCAATCTTCAATCCTCAATCCTCAATCCTGAATCCTCAATCCTCAATCCTCAATCCTCAATCTTCAATCCTCAATCCTCAATCCTCAATCCTCAATCCTCAACACTCAACCCTCAATCCTCAATCTCCAATCCTAGATCCTCAATCCCCAATCTTCAATCCTTAATCCTCAATCTTCAATCCTCAATCCCCAGTCCACAATCTCCAATCCTCAATGCTCAATCCTCAATCCTCAATCCTCAGTACTCAGTCCTCAATCCTCAATCCTCAGGCATCAATACTCAGTCTTCAATCCTCAATCCTCAATCCTCAATCCACAATCCTCAACCTTCAATCCTCAATACTCAATCTTCAATCCTCAATCCTCAATCCTCAATCCTCAATCCTCAATCCTCAATCCTCAATATTCAATCCTCAATACTCAATCTTCAATCATCAATCCTCAATCCTCAATACTCAGTCGTCAATCCTCAGTCATCAATCCTCAATCTTCAATACTCAATCGTCAATCCATAGCCCTCAATACTCAATCCTCAATCCTCGTTCCTCAAACCTCAATCCTCAAACCTCAGTCGTCATCCTCAATTCTCAATTCTCAATCCTCAATCCACAATCCTCAATCCTCAATCTTCAATCCTCAATAATCAATCTCCAATCCTGCATCCTCAATCCCCAATCCTCAATCCTTAATCCTCAATCTTGAATCCTCAATCGCCAGTCGTCAATCTTCAATCCTCAATGCTCAATCCTCAATCCTCAAGCCTCAGTCCTCAATCCTCAATCCTCAATCCTCAAACCTCAATCCTCAACCGTCAGTCCTCGTCCTCAATCCTCAACCCTCAATCCTCAATCCTCAATATTCAATCATCAATACTCAATCTTCAGTCCTTAATCCTCAATCCTCAATCCTCAATCCTCAATCCTCAATATTCAACACACAACCCTCAGCCAACAATCCTCAATACTCAATCATCAATCCCCAGTTCTCAATACTCAATAGGATATCCTGAATTCGCATGGTTCAATACTCAATCCACAATATTCAATAATCAAATCTCAATCCTCAACCTTCAATCCTCAATACTCAATTTCAATCCTCAATTCTCAATCCTCAATCCTCAGGCATCAATACTCAATCTTCAATACTCAATCCTCAATCCTCAATCCTCAATCCACAATCCTCAATCCTCATTCCGCAAACCTCAATCCTCGACCGTCAGTCCTCGTCCTCAATTCTCAAACCTCAATCCTCAATCCTCAATATTCAATCATCAATACTCAATCTTCAATCCTCAATCCTCAATCCTCAATCCTCAATCCTCAATCCTCAATCCTCAATCCTCAATCCTCAATACTCAATACTCAATCTGCAATCCTCAATCCTCAATCCTCAATCCTCAATCCTCATTCTTCAATCCTCAATACCCAATCCTCAATCCTCAACCCTCAATCCTCAATCTTCAATCCTCAATACTCAATCTTCAATCCACAATCCTCAATCCTCAATTCTCAATCCTCAATCCTCAATCCTCAGTCCTCAATCCTCAATACTCAATCCTCAATTTCAATCCTTAATACTCAATCTTCAATCTTCAATCCTCAATCCTCAATCCTCAATCCTCAATCCTCAATCCTCAATCCTCAATACTCAATCTGCAATCCTCAATCCTCAATACTCAATCCTCAATCCTCATTCTTCAATCCTCAATACCCAATCCTCAATCTTCAATCCTCAATCCTCAAACCACAATTCTCAATCCTCAGTCCTCAATCCTCGACCTCAACCATCAATATTCAACCCTCAGTTCTCGTCCTCAATCCACAAACCTCAATACTCAATCCTCAATCTTCAATCATCAATATTGAATCTTCAATCCTCAATCCTCAATCCTCAGTACTCAATCCTCAATCCTCAACCCTCAGGCATCAATACTCAATCTTCAATCCTCAATCCTCAATCCTCAATCCACAATCCTCAACCTTCAATCCTCAATACTCAATCTTCAATCCTCAATCCTCAATCCTCAATCCTCAATCCTCAGTCCTCAATCCTCAATCCTCAATCCTCAAACCTCAATCCTCAATCCTCAATCCTAAATATTCAACACACAACCCTCAGCCAACAATCCTCAATACTCATCCGTCAATCCTCAGTTCTCAATACTCAATAGGATATCCTGAATTCGCATGGTTCAATACTCAATCCACAATATTCAATAATCAAATCTCAATCCTCAAACTTCAATCCTCAATACTCAATTTCAATCCTCAATTCTCAATCCTCAATCCGCAGCCCTCAGTCGTCAAACCTCAATCCCCGACCCTCAGCCCTCATCCTCAATCCTCAGTCCTCAATCCTCTGTCCTCAGTCCTCAAACCTCAATCCTCAACCCTCAGATATTATCCTCAACACTCAATCCCCAATCCTCAATCCTCAATCTTCAATCCTCAATACTCAATCTTTAATCCTCAATACTCAATCTTCAATCCTCAATCCTCAATCCTCAATCCTCAATCCTCAATCCTCAATACTCAATTCTCAATACTCAATCGAATATCCTGCATTCTCATGGTTCAATACTCAATCCACAATATTCAATAATCAAATCTCAATCCTCAATCTTCAATCCTCAATACTCAATTTCAATCCTCAATCCTCAATTCTCAATCCTCAATACTCAATCCTCAGTCGTCAATCCTCAATCCCCAATCCTCAATCTTCAATCCTCAATCCTCAACCCGCAATCCTCAACCCTCAATCCTCAATCTTCAATCCTCAATACTCAATCTTCAATCCTCGATCCTCAATCCTCAATCCTCAATCTTCAATCCTCAGTACTCGACCTTCAATCCTCAACCCTCAATCCCCAATCCTCAATCCTCAATCCTCAATCCTGAATCCTCAATCTTCAATCCTCAATACCCAATCTTCAACCTTCAATCCTCAATCCTCAATCATCAATTCTCAATCCTCAATCCTCAATCCTCAGGCCTCAAACATCAATATTCCACCCTCAGTACTCGTCCTCAATCCACAACCCTCAATCCTCAATCCTCAATCTTCAATCATCAATATTCCATCTTTAATCCTCAATCCTCAATCCTCAATCCTCAATCCTTAATCCTCAATCTTCAACCCTCAATCCTCAATCCTCAATCCTCAATCCTCAATCTTCAATCCTCAATAATCAATCTCCAATCCTAGATCCTCAATCCACAATCTTCAATCCTTAATCCTCAATCTTCAATCCTCAATCCCCAGTCCTCAATCTCCAATCGTCAATGCTCAATCCTCAATCCTCAATCCTCAGTCCTCAATCCTCAATGCTCAATCCTCAGGTATCAATACTCAATCTTCAATACTCAATCCTCAATCCCCAATCTTCAATCCTTAATCCTCAATATTGAGTCCTCTATCCCCAGTCATCAATCTTCAATCCTCAACCCTCAATCCTCAATCTTCAATCCTCAATACTCAATCTTCAATCCTCAATCCTCAATACTCAATCCTCAATCCTCAATCCTCGATCCTCAATCCTCAATCCTCAATACTCAATCTGCAATCCTCAATCCTCAATCCTTAATCCTCAATCTTCAATCGTCAATCCCCAGTCCTCAATGTCCAATCCTCAATGCTCAATCGTCAATCCTCAACCCTCAGTCCTCGATCCACAATCCTCAATCATCAAACCTCAATCCTCAACCGTCCGTCCTCTTCCTCCATCCTCCATCCTCAATCCTCAATACTCAATCCTCAATTTTCAATCCTCAATACTCAATCTTCAATCCACAATCCTCAAACCTCAATCCTCAATCCTCGATCCTCAGGCATCAATACTCAATCTTCAATACTCAATCCTCAATCCTCAATCCTCAATCCTCAATACTCAACCCTCAATCCTCATTCCTTAAACCCCAATCCTCAACTCTCAGTCCTCATTCTCAAATCTCAATTCTCAATCCTCAATCCTCAACCGTCAATCTTCAATCCTACATAATCAATCTCCAATCCAAAATCCTCAATCCCCAATCTTCAATCCTTAATCCTCAATCTTCAATCCTCAATGCTCAATCCTCAATCCTCAACCGTTAGTCCTCGTCCTCAATCCTCAACACTCAATCCTCAATCCTCAATCTTGAATCATCAATACTCAATCTTCAATCCTCAATACTCAATCCTCAATCGTGAATCATCAATCCTCAATCCTCAAGCCTCAGTCCTCAATCCTCAATATTCAACACACAACCCTCAGCAAACAATCCTCAATACTCAAACATCAATCCTCAGTTCTCAATACTCAATAGGATATACTGAATTCGCATGGTTCAATACTGAATCCACAATATTCAATAATCAAATCTCAATCCTCAATCTTCAATCCTCAATACTCAATTTCAATCCTCAATTCTCAACCCTCAATCCTCATTTGTCAAACCTCAATCCCCGAACCTCAGCCCTCATACTCAATCCTCAGTCCTTAATCCTCATTCTTCAATCCTCAATACCCAATCCCCAATCTTCAATTCTCAATCCTCAATTCGCAATCCACAATCCTCAATCGTCAGACCTCAAGTATCAATACTCAACCCTCAGCCGTCGTCCTCAATACTCAACCCTCAGTCTTCATCCTCAATTCTCAATTCTCAATCCTCAATCCTCAATCCTCAATCCTCAACATTCAATCCTCAATAATCAATCTCCAATCCTACATCCTCAATCCCCAATCCTCAATCCTTAATGCTCAATCCTCAATTCTCAATCTTCAATCCTCGATCCTCAATCCTCAATCCTCAATCCTCAATCCTCAGGCATCAATACTCAATCTTCAATACACAATCCTCAATCCTCAATCCTCAATCCTCAATCCTCGACCCTGAATCCTCATTCCTCAAACCTCAATCCTCAACCCTCAGTCCTCATACTGAATTCTCAATTCTCAATCCTCAATCCTGAATCCTCAATCTTCAATCCTCAATAATCAATATCCAATCCTAGATCCTCAATCCCCAATCTTCAATCCTTGATACTCAATCTTCAATCCTCAATCCCCAGTCCTCAATCTTCAATCCTCAATGCTCAATCCTCAATCCTCAATCCTCAGTCCTCAATCCTCAATCCTCAATCCTCAAACCTCAATCCTCAACCGTCAGTCCTCATTCTCCATCCTCAATACTCAATCCTCAATCCTCAACCTTCAATCCCCAATACTCAATCTTCAATCCTCAATCCTCAATCCTCAATCCCCAATCCTCAATCCTCAGGCATCAGTACTCAATTTTCAATACTCAATCCTCAATCCTCAATCCTCAACCCTCAATCCTCAACCCTCAATCCTCATCCCTCAAACCTCAATCCTCAACCCTCAGTCCTCATCCTCAATTCTCTATTCTCAATTCTCAATCCTCAAACCTCAAACCTCAATCTTCAATCCTCAATAATCAATCTCCAATCCTAGATCCTCAATCCCCAATCTTCAATCCTTAATCCTCAATCCTCAGTCATAAATCCTCAATCTTCAATACTCAATCGTCAATCCTCTGTCCTCAATCCTCAATCCTCAATATTCAATCCTCAATACTCAACCTTCAATCCTCAATCCTCAATCCTCAATCCTCAGTCATAAATCCTCAATCTTCAATACTCAATCGTCAATCCTCAGTCCTCAATCCTCAATCCTCAATCCTCGTTCCTCAAACCTCAGTCCTCTACCCTCAGTCCTCATCCTCAATTCTCACTCCTCAATCCTCAGTCCTGAATCCTCAATATTCAATCCCCAATAATCAATCTCCAATCCTAGATCCTCAATCCCCTATCCTCAATCCTTAATCCTGAATCTTCAATCCTCAATCGCCAGTCCTCAATCTTCAATCCTCTATGCTCAATCCTCAATCCTCAGCCTCAGTCCTCAATCCTCAACCCTCAATCCTCAAACCTCAATCCTCAACCGTCAGTCCTCGTCCTCAATCCTCAACCCTCAATCCTCAATCCTCAATCTTCAATCATCAATAATCAATCTTCAATCCTCAATCATCAATCCTCAATCCTCAATCCTCAATCCTCAGGCATCAATACTCAATCTTCAATACTCAATCTTCAATCCTCAATCCTCAATCCTCTATCCTCAATCCTCAATCCTCAATCCTCAATCTTCAATCCTCAATAATCAATCTCCAATCCTAGATCCTCAATCCCCAATCTTCAATCCTTAATCCTCAATCTTCAATCCTCAATCCCCAGTCCTCAATCTCCAATCCTCAATGCTCAATCCTCAATCCTCAATCCTCAGTACTCAATCCTCAATCCTCAATCCTCAGGCATCAATACTCAATCTTCAATCCTCAATCCTCAGTCCTCAATCCACAATCCTCAACCTTCAATCCTCAATACTCAATCTTCAATCCTCAATCCTCAATCCTCAATCCTCAATCCTCAATCCTCAATCTTCAATCCTCAATCCTCAATCCTCAATCCTCAACCCTCAATCCTCAATCCTCAATCCTCAATCTTCAATCCTCAATAATCAGTCTCCAATCCTAGATCCTCAATCCCCAATCTTCAATCCTTAATCCTCAATCTTCAATCCTCAATCCCCAGTCCGCAATCTCCAATCCTCAATGCTCAATCCTCAATCCTCAATCCTCAGTACTCAATCCTCAATCCTCAATCCTCAGGCACCAATACTCAATCTTCAATCCTCAATCCTCAGTCCTCAATCCACAATCCTCAACCTTCAATCCTCAATACTCAATCTTCAATCCTCAATCCTCAATCCTCAATCCTCAATCCTCAATCCTCAATCCTCAATCCTCAATATTCAATCCTCAATACTCAATCCTCAATATTCAATCCTCAATACTCAATCCTCAATCATCAATCCTCAATCCTCAATCCTCGGTCGTCAACCCTCAATCCTCAATCTTCAATCCTCAATACTCAATCTTCAATCCTCAATCCTCAATACTCAATCCTCAATCCTCAATCCTCGATCCTCAATCCTCAATCCTCAATACTCAATCTGCAATCCTCAATCCTCAATCCTTAATCCTCAATCTTCAATCGTCAATCCCCAGTCCTCAATGTCCAATCCTCAATGCTCAATCGTCAATCCTCAACCCTCAGTCCTCGATCCACAATCCTCAATCATCAAACCTCAATCCTCAACCGTCCGTCCTCTTCCTCCATCCTCCATCCTCAATCCTCAATACTCAATCCTCAATTTTCAATCCTCAATACTCAATCTTCAGTCCTCAATCCTCAATCCTCAATCCTCAATACTCAATCCTCAATATTCAGCACACAACCCTCAGCCAACAATCCTCAATACTCAACCATCAATCCTCAGTTCTCAATACTCAATAGGATATCCTGAATTCGCATGGTTCAATACTCAATCCACAATATTCAATAATCAGGTCTCCATCCTCCATCTTCAATCCTCAATACTCAATTTCAATCCTCAATTCTCAATCCTCAATCCTCAGTCCTCAGTCGTCAAACCTCAATCCCCGACCCTCAGCCCTCATCCTCAATCCTCAGCCCTCAATCCTCAGTCCTCAGTCCTCAAACCTCAATCCTCAACCCTCAGACATTATCCTCAACACTCAATCCTCATTGCTCAATCCTCAATCCTCAATCTTCAATCCTCAATACTCAATCTTTAATCCTCAATCCTCAGTCCTCAAACCTCAATTCTGAATCCTCAGTACTCAAACATCAATCCTCAATCCTCAGTCCTCAGTACTCAACCATCCTCAACTCTCAATACTCAATAGAATATCCTGAATTCTCAGGATTCAACACACAAACCTCAACCCCCAACCCTCAGCCCTCATCCTCCTTCCTCAATCCTCAATCTTCAATCCTCAATACTCAATCTTCAATTCTCAATCCTCAATCCTCAATCCTCAATCCTCAATCCTCAATCCTCAATCCTCAATCCTCAGGCATCAATACTCAATTCGTCAATACTCAATCCTCAATCCTCAATCCTCAATCCACAATCCTCAACCTTCAATCCTCATTCCGCAAAGCTCAATCCTCAACCCTGAGTCATCATCCTCAATTCTCAATTCTCAATCCTCAATCCTCAATCCTCAATCTTCAATCCTCAATAATCAGTCTCCAATCCAAGATCCTCAATCCCCAATCTTCAATCCTTAATCATCAATCTTCAATCCTCAATCCCCAGTCCTCAATCTCCAATCCTCAATGCTCAATCCTCAATCCTCAATCCTCAGTCCTCAATCCTCAATCCTCAATCCTCAAACCTCAATCCCCAACCGTCAGTCCTCATTCTCCATCCTCAATGCTCAATCCTCAATCCTCAATCTTCAATCCCCAATACTCAATCTTCAATCCTCAATCCTCAATCCTCAATCCCCAATCCTCAATCCTCAGGCATCAATACTCAATTTTCAATACTCAATCCTCAATCCTCAATCCTCAACCCTCAATCCTCAACCCTCAATCCTCATCCCTCAAACCTCAATCCTCAACTCTCAGTCCTCATCCTCAATTCTCTATTCTCAATTCTCAATCCCCAATCCTCAAACCTCAATCTTCAATCCTCGATATTCAACCATCAATCTTCAATTCTCAATACTCAATAGAACATCCTGAATACTCATGGTTCAATACTCAATCCAGAATATTCAGTAAACAAATCTCAAACCTCAAGCATCAATTCTCAACACTCAATCCTCAACACTCAGTCCTCTCTCTTCTATCCTACATCCTCAAACCTCAATCCTCAAGCGTCAATCCTCAATACTCAATCTTCAACCCTCAATCCTCAATCCTCAATCCTCAATACTCAACCATCAATCCTCAATTCTCAATCTTCAATCCTCGATCCTCAATCCTCAACCCTCAATCCTCAATCCTCAGGCATCAATACTCAATCTTCAATACTCAATCCTCAATCCTCAATCCTCAATCCTCAATCCTCAACCCTCAATCCTCATTCCTCAAACCTCAATCCTCAACCCTCAGTCCTCATACCCAATTCTCAATTCTCAATCCTCAATCCTGAATCCTCAATATTCAATCTTCAATCCTTAATCATCAATCTTCAATAATCTTCAATCCTTAATCATCAATCTACAATCCTCAATCCCCAGTCATCAATCTTCAATCCTCAATGCTCAGTCCTCAATCCTCAATCCTCAGTCCTCAATCCTCAATCCTCAATCCTCAAACCTCAATCCTCAACCGCCAGTCCTCGTCCTCAATCCTCAACACTCAATCCTCAATCCTCAATCTTGAATCATCAATACTCAATCTTCAATCCTCAATACTCAATCCTCAATCGTGAATCATCAATCCTCAATCCTCAAGCCTCAGTCCTCAATCCTCAATATTCAACACACAACCCTCAGCAAACAATCCTCAATACTCAACCATCAATCCTCAGTTCTCAATACTCAATAGGATATACTGAATTCGCATGGTTCAATACTGAATCCACAATATTCAATAATCAAATCTCAATCCTCAATCTTCAATCCTCAATACTCAATTTCAATCCTCAATTCTCAACCCTCAATCCTCAGTCGTCAAACCTCAATCCCCGAACCTCAGCCCTCATACTCAATCCTCAGTCCTTAATCCTCATTCTTCAATCCTCAATACCCAATCCCCAATCTTCAATTCTCAATCCTCAATTCGCAATCCACAATCCTCAATCGTCAGACCTCAAGTATCAATACTCAACCCTCAGCCGTCGTCCTCAATACTCAACCCTCAGTCTTCATCCTCAATTCTCAATTCTCAATCCTCAATCCTCAATCCTCAATCCTCAACATTCAATCCTCAATAATCAATCTCCAATCCTACATCCTCAATCCCCAATCCTCAATCCTTAATGCTCAATCCTCAATTCTCAATCTTCAATCCTCGATCCTCAATCCTCAATCCTCAATCCTCAATCCTCAGGCATCAATACTCAATCTTCAATACACAATCCTCAATCCTCAATCCTCAATCCTCAATCCTCGACCCTGAATCCTCATTCCTCAAACCTCAATCCTCAACCCTCAGTCCTCATACTGAATTCTCAATTCTCAATCCTCAATCCTGAATCCTCAATCTTCAATCCTCAATAATCAATATCCAATCCTAGATCCTCAATCCCCAATCTTCAATCCTTGATACTCAATCTTCAATCCTCAATCCCCAGTCCTCAATCTTCAATCCTCAATGCTCAATCCTCAATCCTCAATCCTCAGTCCTCAATCCTCAATCCTCAATCCTCAAACCTCAATCCTCAACCGTCAGTCCTCATTCTCCATCCTCAATACTCAATCCTCAATCCTCAACCTTCAATCCCCAATACTCAATCTTCAATCCTCAATCCTCAATCCTCAATCCCCAATCCTCAATCCTCAGGCATCAGTACTCAATTTTCAATACTCAATCCTCAATCCTCAATCCTCAACCCTCAATCCTCAACCCTCAATCCTCATCCCTCAAACCTCAATCCTCAACCCTCAGTCCTCATCCTCAATTCTCTATTCTCAATTCTCAATCCTCAATCCTCAAACCTCAATCTTCAATCCTCAATAATCAATCTCCAATCCTAGATCCTCAATCCCCAATCTTCAATCCTTAATCCTCAATCCTCAGTCATAAATCCTCAATCTTCAATACTCAATCGTCAATCCTCTGTCCTCAATCCTCAATCCTCAATATTCAATCCTCAATACTCAACCTTCAATCCTCAATCCTCAATCCTCAATCCTCAGTCATAAATCCTCAATCTTCAATACTCAATCGTCAATCCTCAGTCCTCAATCCTCAATCCTCAATCCTCGTTCCTCAAACCTCAGTCCTCTACCCTCAGTCCTCATCCTCAATTCTCACTCCTCAATCCTCAGTCCTGAATCCTCAATATTCAATCCCCAATAATCAATCTCCAATCCAAGATCCTCAATCCCCTATCCTCAATCCTTAATCCTGAATCTTCAATCCTCAATCGCCAGTCCTCAATCTTCAATCCTCTATGCTCAATCCTCAATCCTCAGCCTCAGTCCTCAATCCTCAACCCTCAATCCTCAAACCTCAATCCTCAACCGTCAGTCCTCGTCCTCAATCCTCAACCCTCAATCCTCAATCCTCAATCTTCAATCATCAATAATCAATCTTCAATCCTCAATCATCAATCCTCAATCCTCAATCCTCAATCCTCAGGCATCAATCCTCAATATTCAACACACAACCCACAGCCAACAATCCTCAATACTCAACCATCAATCCTCAATTCTCAATACTCAATAGAATATCCTGAATTCTCATGCTTCAATACTCAATCCACAACATTCAATAATCAAATCTCAATCCTCAATCTTCAATCCTCAGTACTCAATTTCAATCCTCAATCCTCAATTCTCAATCCTCAATACTCAATCCTCAATCGTCAATCCTCAATCCCCAATCCTCAATCTTCAATCCTCAATCCTCAACCCTCAATCATCAACCCTCAATCCTCAACCCTCAATCCTCAATCTTCAATCCTCAATACTCAATCTTCAATCCTCAATCCTCAATCCTCAATCCTCAATCCTCAATCCTCAATCCTCAATCCTCAATCCTCAATACTCAATCTGCAATCCTCAATCCTCAATCCTCAATCCTTAATCCTCATTCTTCAATTCTCAATACCCAATCCTCAATCTTCAATCCTCAATCCTCAATCCTCAATTCTCAATCCTCAATCCTCAATCCTCAGTCCTCAAACATTAATATTCAACACTCAGTTCTCGTCCTCAATCCACAACCCTCAAACCTCAATCCTCAATTTTCAATCATCAATATTCAATCTTCAATCCTCAATCCTCAATCCTCAATCCTCAATCCTCAATCCTCAACCTTCAATCCTCAATCCTCAATCCCCAATCCTCAATCCTCAACCCTCAATCCTCAATCCTCAATCTTCAGCCCTCAATCCTCAATCCTCAAACCTCAATCCTCAATCCTCAATCTTCAGTCCTCAATAATCAATCTCCAATCCTACATCCTCAATCCCCAATCCTCAACCTTCAATCCTCAATACTCAATCTTCAATCCTCAATCCTCAATCCTCTATCCTCAATCCTCAATCCTCAATCCTCAATATTCAATCCTCAATACTCAATCTTCAATCATCAATCCTCAATCCTCAATCCTCAGTCGTCAATCCTCAGTCATCAATCCTCAATCTTCAATACTCAATCGTCAATCCTTAGTCCTCAATACTCAATCCTCAATCCTCGTTCCTCAAACCTCAATCCTCAACCCTCAGTCGTCATCCTCAATTCTCAATTCTCAATCCTCAATCCTCAATCCTCAATCCTCAATCCTCAATCTTTAATCCTCAATAATCAATCTCCAATCCCGCATCCTCAATCCCCAATCCTCAATCCTTAATCCTCAATCTTCAATCCTCAATCGCCAGTCCTCAATCTTCAATCCTCAAAGCTCAGTCCTCAATCCTCAAGCCTCAGTCCTCAATCCTCAATCCTCAATCCTCAAACCTCAATCCTCAATCCTCAATCCTCAATATTCAACACACAACCCTCAGCCAGCAATCATCAATACTCAACCATCAATCCTAAGTTCTCAATACTCAATAGGATATCCTGAATTCGCATGGTTCAATACTCAATCCACAATATTCAATAATCAAATCTCAATCCTCAAACTTCAATCCTCAATACTCAATTTCAATCCTCAATTCTCAATCCTCAATCCTCAGTCCTCAGTCGTCAAACCTCAATCCCCGACCCTCAGCCCTCATCCTCAATCATCAGTCCTCAATCCTCAGTCCTCAGTCCTCAAACATCAATCCTCAACCGTCAGATATTGTCCTCAACACTCAATCCTCAATCCTCAATCCTCAACCTTCAATCCTCAATACTCAATCTTTAATCCTCAATACTCAATCTTCAATCCTCAATCCTCAATCCTCAATCCTCAATAGTCAATTCTCAATACTCAATCGAATATCCTGAATTCTCATGGTTCAATACTTAATCCACAATATTCAATAATCAAATCTCAATCCTCAATCTTCAATCCTCAATACTCAATTTCAATCCTCAATCCTCAATTCTCAATCCTCAATACTCAATCCTCAATCGTCAATCCTCAATCCCCAATCCTCAATCTTCAATCCTCAATCCTCAACCCTCAATACTCAACCCTCAATCCTCAATCTTCAATCCTCAATACTCAATCTTCAATCCTCAATCCTCAATCCTCAATCCTCAATCTTCACTCCTCAGTACTCAATCTTCAATCCTCAATCCTCAATCATAAATTCTCAATCCTCAATCCTCAATCCTCAGGCCTCAAACATCAATATTCCACCCTCAGTACTCGTCCTCAATCCACAAACCTCAATCCTCAATCCTCAATCTTCAGTCATCAATATTCAATCTTTAATCCTCCATCGTCAATCCTCAATCCTCATTCCTCAATCCTCAATCCTCAGTCCTCAATCCTCAATCCTCAATCCTCAATATTCTATCCTCAATACTCAATCTTCAATCATCAATCCTCAATCCTCAATCCTCAGTCGTCAATCCTCAGTTATCAATCCTCAATCTTCAATACTCAATCGTCAATCCTTAGTCCTCAATACTCAATCCTCAATCCTCGTTCCTCAAACCTCAATCCTCAACCCTCAGTCGTCATCCTCAATTCTCAATTCTCAATCCTCAATCCTCAATCCTCAATCCTCAATCTTCAATCCTCAATAATCAATCTCCAATACTACATCCACAATCCCCAATCCTCAATCCTTAATCCTCAATCTTCAATACTCAATCGCCAGTCCTCAATCTTCAATCCTCAATGCTCAATCCTCAATCCTCAATCGTCAGTCCTCAATCCTCAATCCTCAATCCTCAAACCTCAATCCTCAACCGTCAGTCCTCGTCCTCAATCCTCAAACCTCAATCCTCAATCCTCAATCCTCAATATTCAATCATCAATACTCAATCTTCAATCCTCAATCCTCTATCCTCAATCCTCAATCCTCAATCCTCAGTACTCAACACACAACCCTCAGCCATCAATCCTCAATACTCAACCATCAATCCTCAATTCTCAATACTGAATAGAATATCCTGAATTCTCATGGTTCAATACTCAATCCTCAATCGTCAATCCTCAATCCCCAATCCTCAATCTTCAATCCTCAGTCCTCAACCCTCAATCCTCAATCCTCAATCCTCAATCTTCAATCCTCAATACTCAATCTTCAACCATCAATCCTCAATCCTCAATCCTCAGTCGTCAATCCTCAGTCATCAATCCTCAATCTTCAATACTCAATCCTCAGTCCTCAGCCCTCAATCCTCAATCCTCAATCTTCAATCCTCAATCCTCAATCCTCAATCCTCAATCCTCAATCTTTAATCCTCAATACTGAAACTTCAATCCCCAATCCTCAATCCTCAATCCTCAATACTCATTCTTCAATCCTCAATTCCCAGTCCTCAATCTTCAATCCTCAGTCCTCAATTCGTAATCCACAATCCTCAATCCTCGGACCTCAAGTATCAATACTCAAAACCTCAGTCCTCGTCCTCAATACACAACCCTCAATCATCAATCCTCAATCTTCAATACTCAATCCTCAATCCTCAATCCTCAGTCCTCAAACCTCAATCCAGAATCCTCGATCCTGAATCCTCAATCTTCAGCCCTCAGTCCTCAACAATCAGTTGTCAATCCTCAATCCTCCATAGAATATCATCAATTCACAGTTTTCAATACTCAATACTCAATCTGCAATCTTCAAATCTCTATTCACAAACATCAATTCTCATCACTCAACCCTCAACACTCAGTCCCCAATCCTCAATATTCAATCCTCAATCCTCAATCCTCAATCCACAATCTTCAACCTTCAATCCTAAATACTCAATCTTCAATCCTCAATCCTCAATCCTCAATCCTCAGTCCTCAATCCTCAACCCTCAACCCTCAATATTCAATCCTCAATACTCCATCTTCAATCATCAATCCTCAATCCTCAATCCTCAGTCGTCAATCCTCAGTCATCAATCCTCAATCTTCAATACTCAATCGTCAATCCTTAGTCCTCAGTCCTCAATCCTCAATCCTCGTTCCTCAAACCTCAATCGTCAACCCTCAGTCTTCATCCTCAATTCTCAATTCTCAACCCTCAATCCGCAACCCTCAATCCTCAAACCTCAATCCTCAACCGTCGGTCCTCGTCCTCAATCCTCAACCCTCAATCCTCAATCTTCAATGTTCAATCATCAATAATCAATCTTCAATCCTCAACCATCAATCCTCAATCCTCAATCCTCAATCCTCAATATTCAACACTCAACCCTCAACCATAAATCCTCAATATTCAATCATCAATCCTCAATTCTCAACACTCAATAGAACATCCTGAATACTCATGGTTCAATACTCAATACAGAATATTCAATAATCAAATCTCAAACCTCAAGCATCAATTCTCAACACTCAGCCCTCGACACTCAGTCCTCTCTCTTCTATCCTACATCCTCAACCCTCAATCCTCAAGCGTCAATCCTCAATACTCAATCCTCAATCCTCAATCCTCAATCCTCAATCTTCAATCCTCAATACTCAATCTTCAATCCTCAATCCTCAATCCTCAATCCTCAATACTCTATCCTCAATCCTCAATCCTCAACCCTCAATCCTCAACCCTCAGTCCTCATCCCTCAAACCTCAATCCTCAACCCTCAGTGCTCATCCTCAATTCTCTATTCTCAATTCTCAATCCTCAATCCTCAATCCTCAAGCCTCAGTCCTCAATCCTCAATCCTCAATCCTCAACCGTCGGTCCTCGTCCTCAATCCTCAACACTCAATCCTCAATCCTCAATATTCAATCATCAATAATCAATCTTCAATCCTCAATCATCAATCCTCAATCCTCAATCCTCAATCCTCAATACTCAACACACAACTCTCAGCCATCAATCCTCAATACTCAACCATCAATCCTCAATTCTCAATACTCAATAGAATATCCTGAATTCTCATGGTTCAATACTCAATCCACAATATTCAATAATCAAATCTCAATCCTCAACCTTCAATCCTCAATACTCAATTTCAATCCTCAATCCTCAATTCTCAATCCTCAATACTCAATCCTCAATCGTCACTCCTCAATCCCCTATCTTCAATCTTCAATCCTCAATCCTCAACCCACAATCCTCAACCCTCAATCCTCAATCTTCAATCCTCAATACTCAATCTTCAATCCTCAATTCTCAATCCTCAATCCTCAATCCTCAATCCTCAATCCTCAATCTTTAATCCTCAATCTTCAATCCTCAGTACTCGATCTTCAATCCTCAACACTCAATCCCCAATCCTCAATCCTCAATCCTCAATCCTCAATCCTGAATGCTCAATCTTCAATCCTCAATACCCAATCCTCAATCTTCAATCCTCAATCCTCAATCATCAATTCTCAATCCTCAATCCTCAATCCTCAGGCTTCAAACATCAATATTCCACCCTCAGTACTCGTCCTCAATCCACAACCCTCGATCCTCAATCCTCAATCTTCAATCATCAATATTCCATCTTTAATCCTCAATCCTCAATCCTCAATCCTCAATCCTTAATCCTCAATCTTCAACCCTCAATCCTCAATCCTCAATCCTCAATCCTCAATCTTCAATCCTCAATAATCAATCTCCAATCCTAGATCCTCAATCCACAATCTTCAATCCTTAATCCTCTATCTTCAATCCTCAATCCCCAGTCCTCAATCTCCAATCGTCAATGCTCAATCCTCAATCCTCAATCCTCAGTCCTCAATCCTCAATCCTCAATCCTCAGGCATCAATACTCAATCTTCAATACTCAATCCTCAATCCCCAATCTTCAATCCTTAATCCTCAATCTTGAGTCCTCAATCCCCAGTCATCAATCTTCAATCCTCAATTCTCAATCTTCAATCCTCAACCGTCAGTCCTCGTACTCAATCCTCAACACTCAATCCCCAATCCTTAATCTTCAATCATCAATACTCAATCTTCAATCCTCAATACTCAATCCTCAATCGTCAATCTTCAATTCCAAATCCTCAATCTTCAATCATCAATATTCAGCCTTTAATCCTCAATCCTCAATCCTCAATCCTCAATCCTCAATCCTCAATCCTCAATCCTCAACCCTCAACCCTCAATCCTCAATCCTCCACCTTCAACTCTCAATCCTCAATCCCCAATGCTCAATAGCCAACCATCAATACACAATTATCAATACTCAATAGAATACCCTGAATTCTCAGGATTCAATACTCAAACCTCAATCCGCAACCCTCAGCCCTCATCCTCCATCCTCAATCCTCAATCCTCAATCCTCAATATTCAATCCTCAATACTCAATCTTCAATCACCAATCCTCAATCCTCAATCCTCAATCCTCAATCCTCAGGCATCATTACTCAATCTTCAATACTCAATCCTCAATCGTCAATCTTCAATTCCCAATCATCAATCTTCAATCATCAATATTCAGCCTTTAATCCTCAATCCTCAATCCTCAATCCTCAATCCTCAATCCTCAATCCTCAATCCTCAATCCTCAATCCTCAACCCTCAATCCTCATTCCGCAAACCTCAATCCTCAACCCTCAGTCCTCATTCTCAATTCTCAATTCTCAATCCTCAATCCTCAATCCTCAATCATCAATCCTCAATAATCAATCTCGAATCCTAGATCCTCAATCCCCAATCTTCAATCCTTAATCATCAATCTTCAATAATCTTCAATCCGTAATCATCAATCTACAATCCTCAATCCCCAGTCATCAATCTTCAATCCTCAATGCTCAGTCCTCAATCCTCAATCCTCAGTCCTCAATCCTCAATCCTCAATCCTCAAACCTCAATCCTCAACCGTCAGTCCTCGTCCTCAATCCTCAAACCTCAATCCTCAATCCTCAATATTCATTCATCAATACTCAATCTTCAATCCTCAATCCTCTATCCTCAATCCTCAATACTCAATCCTCAGTACTCAACACACAACCCTCAGCCATCAATCCTCAATACTCAACCATCAATCCTCAATTCTCAATACTCAATAGAATATCCTGAATTCTCATGGTTCAATACTCAATCCTCAATCGTCAATCCTCAATCCCCAATCCTCAATCTTCAATCCTCAATCCTCAACCCTCAATCCTCAATCCTCAATCCTCAATCTTCAATCCTCAATACTCAATCTTCAATCCTCAATCCTCAACCCTCAATCCTCAATCCTGAATCCTCAATCCTCAATCCTCAATCCTCAATCATCAATCCTCAGTCCTTAAAGCTCAATCCCTAATCCTCAGTCCTGAATCCTCAATCTTCAGCCCTCAGTCCTCATAAATCAATTGCCAATCCTCAATCCTCAATAGAATATCCTTAATTCACAGTTTTCAATACTCAATCCCCATTCTGCACTCTTCAAGTCTCAATCCACAAATATCAATTCTCATCACTCAACCATCAACACTCAGTCCTCAATCTTCAATCCTCATTCTTCAATCCTCAATCTTCAATCCTCAATACTGAATATTCAATCCTCAATCCTCAATCCTCAATCCTCAATCCTCAATCCTGAATCTTCAATCCTCAGTCCCCAATCCTCAATCTTCAATCCTCGATACCCAATCCTCAATCCTCAATCCTCAATACTCAGTCCTCAGTCCTCAAATCTCAATGCTCAATCCTCAATCCCCAATCCTCAATCCTCAATCCTCTATCATCAATCCTCTATCTTCAATACTCAATACTCAATCCTCAATCCTCAATCCTCAATCCTCAATCATCAATCCTCAATCTTCAATACTCAATCCTCAATCCCCAATGCTCAATAGCCAACCATCAATACACAATTATCAATACTCAATAGAATACCCTGAATTCTCAGGATTCAATACTCAAACCTCAATCCGCAACCTTCAGCCCTCATCCTCCATCCTCAATCCTCAATCCTCAATCCTCAACACTCAATCCTCAATACTCAATCTTCAATCACCAATCCTCAATCCTCAATCCTCAATCCTCAATCCTCAGGCATCATTACTCAATCTTCAATACTCAATCCTCAATCCTCAATTCTCAATCCTCAATCCTCAACCTTCAACTCTCAATCCACAATCCTCAATGTTCAATCCTCAATACCCAATCCTTAATCTTCAATCCTCAATCCTCAATCTTCAATCCTCAATACTCAATCTTCAATTCTCATTCCTCAATCCTCAATCCTCAATCCTCAATTCTCAATTCTCAATCCTCAATCCTCAATCCTCAGACCTCAAACTTCAAAATTCAACCCTCAGTTCTCGTCCTCAATCCACCAACCTCAATCCTCAATCCTCAATCTTCAATCATCAATATTCAATCTTCAATCCTCAATGCTCAGTCCTCAATCCTCAATCGTCAGTCCTCAATCCTCAATCCTCAATCCTCAAACCTCAATCCTCAACCGTCAGTCCTCGTCCTCAATCCTCAAACCTCAATCCTCAATCCTCAATCCTCAATATTCAATCATCAATACTCAATCTTCAATCCTCAATCCTCTATCCTCAATCCTCAATCCTCAATCCTCAGTACTCAACACACAACCCTCAGCCATCAATCCTCAATACTCAACCATCAATCCTGAATTCTCAATACTGAATAGAATATCCTGAATTCTCATGGTTCAATCCTCAATCCCCAATCCTCAATCTTCAATCCTCAGTCCTCAACCCTCAATCCTCAATCCTCAATCCTCAATCTTCAATCCTCAATACTCAATCTTCAACCATCAATCCTCAATCCTCAATCCTCAGTCGTCAATCCTCAGTCATCAATCCTCAATCTTCAATACTCAATCCTCAGTCCTCAGCCCTCAATCCTCAATCCTCAATCTTCAATCCTCAATCCTCAATCCTCAATCCTCAATCCTCAATCTTTAATCCTCAATACTGAAACTTCAATCCCCAATCCTCAATCCTCAATCCTCAATACTCATTCTTCAATCCTCAATTCCCAGTCCTCAATCTTCAATCCTCAGTCCTCAATTCGTAATCCACAATCCTCAATCCTCGGACCTCAAGTATCAATACTCAAACCTCAGTCCTCGTCCTCAATACACAACCCTCAATCATCAATCCTCAATCTTCAATACTCAATCCTCAATCCTCAATCCTCAGTCCTCAAACCTCAATCCAGAATCCTCGATCCTGAATCCTCAATCTTCAGCCCTCAGTCCTCAACAATCAGTTGTCAATCCTCAATCCTCCATAGAATATCATCAATTCACAGTTTTCAATACTCAATACTCAATCTGCAATCTTCAAATCTCTATCCACAAACATCAATTCTCATCACTCAACCCTCAACACTCAGTCCCCAATCCTCAATATTCAATCCTCAATCCTCAAACCTCAATCCACAATCTTCAACCTTCAATCCTAAATACTCAATCTTCAATCCTCAATCCTCAATCCTCAATCCTCAATCCTCAATCCTCAACCCTCAATCCTCAATATTCAATCCTCAATACTCCATCTTCAATCATCAATCCTCAATCCTCAATCCTCAGTCGTCAATCCTCAGTCATCAATCCTCAATCTTCAATACTCAATCGTCAATCCTTAGTCCTCAGTCCTCAATCCTCAATCCTCGTTCCTCAAACCTCAATCGTCAACCCTCAGTCTTCATCCTCAATTCTCAATTCTCAACCCTCAATCCGCAACCCTCAATCCTCAAACCTCAATCCTCAACCGTCGGTCCTCGTCCTCAATCCTCAACCCTCAATCCTCAATCTTCAATGTTCAATCATCAATAATCAATCTTCAATCCTCAACCATCAATCCTCAATCCTCAATCCTCAATCCTCAATATTCAACACTCAACCCTCAACCATAAATCCTGAATATTCAATCATCAATCCTCAATTCTCAATACTCAATAGAACATCCTGAATACTCATGGTTCAATACTCAATACAGAATATTCAATAATCAAATCTCAAACCTCAAGCATCAATTCTCAACACTCAGCCCTCGACACTCAGTCCTCTCTCTTCTATCCTACACCCTCAACCCTCAATCCTCAAGCGTCAATCCTCAATACTCAATCCTCAACCCTCAATCCTCAATCCTCAATCTTCAATCCTCAATACTCAATCTTCAATCCTCAATCCTCAATCCTCAATCCTCAATACTCTATCCTCAATCCTCAATCCTCAACCCTCAATCCTCAACCCTCAATCCTCATCCCTCAAACCTCAATCCTCAACCCTCAGTCCTCATCCTCAATTCTCTATTCTCAATTCTCAATCCTCAATCCTCAATCCTCAAGCCTCAGTCCTCAATCCTCAATCCTCAATCCTCAACCGTCGGTCCTCGTCCTCAATCCTCAACACTCAATCCTCAATCCTCAATATTCAATCATCAATAATCAATCTTCAATCCTCAATCATCAATCCTCAATCCTCAATCCTCAATCCTCAATACTCAACACACAACTCTCAGCCATCAATCCTCAATACTCAACCATCAATCCTCAATTCTCAATACTCAATAGAATATCCTGAATTCTCATGGTTCAATACTCAATCCACAATATTCAATAATCAAATCTCAATCCTCAACCTTCAATCCTCAATACTCAATTTCAATCCTCAATCCTCAATTCTCAATCCTCAATACTCAATCCTCAATCGTCAATCCTCAATCCCCTATCCTCAATCTTCAATCCTCAATCCTCAACCCACAATCCTCAACCCTCAATCCTCAATCTTCAATCCTCAATACTCAATCTTCAATCCTCAATCCTCAATCCTCAATCCTCAATCCTCAATCCTCAATCCTCAATCCTCAATCCTCAATACTCAATCTGCAATCCTCAATCCTCAATCCTCAATCCTTAATCCTCATTCTTCAATCCTCAATACCCAATCCTCAATCTTCAATCCTCAATCCTCAATCCTCAATTGTCAATCCTCAATCCTCAATCCTCAGACCTCAAACATTAATATTCAACACTCAGTTCTCGTCCTCAATCCACAACCCTCAAACCTCAATCCTCAATCTTCAATCATCAATATTCAATCTTCAATCCTCAATCCTCAATCCTCAATCCTCAATCCTCAATCCTCAACCTTCAATCCTCAATCCTCAATCCCCAATCCTCAATCCTCAACCCTCAATCCTCAATCCTCAATCTTCAACCCTCAATCCTCAATCCTCAAACCTCAATCCTCAATCCTCAATCTTCAATCCTCAATAATCAATCTCCAATCCTACATCCTCAATCCCCAATCCTCAACCTTCAATCCTCAATACTCAATCTTCAATCCTCAATCCTCAATCCTCTATCCTCAATCCTCAATCCTCAATCCTCAATATTCAATCCTCAATACTCAATCTTCAATCATCAATCCTCAATCCTCAATCCTCAGTCGTCAATCCTCAGTCATCAATCCTCAATCTTCAATACTCAATCGTCAATCCTTAGTCCTCAATACTCAATCCTCAATCCTCGTTCCTCAAACCTCAATCCTCAACCCTCAGTCGTCATCCTCAATTCTCAATTCTCAATCCTCAATCCTCAATCCTCAATCCTCAATCTTCAATCCTCAATAATCAATCTCCAATACTACATCCACAATCCCCAATCCTCAATCCTTAATCCTCAATCTTCAATACTCAATCGCCAGTCCTCAATCTTCAATCCTCAATGCTCAATCCTCAATCCTCAATCGTCAGTCCTCAATCCTCAATCCTCAATCCTCAAACCTCAATCCTCAACCGTCAGTCCTCGTCCTCAATGCTCAAACCTCAATCCTCAATCCTCAATCCTCAATATTCAATCATCAATACTCAATCTTCAATCCTCAATCCTCTATCCTCAATCCTCAATCCTCAATCCTCAGTACTCAACACACAACCCTCAGCCATCAATCCTCAATACTCAACCATCAATCCTGAATTCTCAATACTGAATAGAATATCCTGAATTCTCATGGTTCAATCCTCAATCCCCAATCCTCAATCTTCAATCCTCAGTCCTCAACCCTCAATCCTCAATCCTCAATCCTCAATCTTCAATCCTCAATACTCAATCTTCAACCATCAATCCTCAATCCTCAATCCTCAGTCGTCAATCCTCAGTCATCAATCCTCAATCTTCAATACTCAATCCTCAGTCCTCAGCCCTCAATCCTCAATCCTCAATCTTCAATCCTCAATCCTCAATCCTCAATCCTCAATCCTCAATCTTTAATCCTCAATACTGAAACTTCAATCCCCAATCCTCAATCCTCAATCCTCAATACTCATTCTTCAATCCTCAATTCCCAGTCCTCAATCTTCAATCCTCAGTCCTCAATTCGTAATCCACAATCCTCAATCCTCGGACCTCAAGTATCAATACTCAAACCTCAGTCCTCGTCCTCAATACACAACCCTCAATCATCAATCCTCAATCTTCAATACTCAATCCTCAATCCTCAATCCTCAGTCCTCAAACCTCAATCCAGAATCCTCGATCCTGAATCCTCAATCTTCAGCCCTCAGTCCACAACAATCAGTTGTCAATCCTCAATCCTCCATAGAATATCATCAATTCACAGTTTTCAATACTCAATACTCAATCTGCAATCTTCAAATCTCTATCCACAAACATCAATTCTCATCACTCAACCCTCAACACTCAGTCCCCAATCCTCAATATTCAATCCTCAATCCTCAATCCTCAATCCACAATCTTCAACCTTCAATCCTAAATACTCAATCTTCAATCCTCAATCCTCAATCCTCAATCCTCAATCCTCAATCCTCAACCCTCAATCCTCAATATTCAATCCTCAATACTCCATCTTCAATCATCAATCCTCAATCCTCAATCCTCAGTCGTCAATCCTCAGTCATCAATCCTCAATCTTCAATACTCAATCGTCAATCCTTAGTCCTCAGTCCTCAATCCTCAATCCTCGTTCCTCAAACCTCAATCGTCAACCCTCAGTCTTCATCCTCAATTCTCAATTCTCAACCCTCAATCCGCAACCCTCAATCCTCAAACCTCAATCCTCAACCGTCGGTCCTCGTCCTCAATCCTCAACCCTCAATCCTCAATCTTCAATGTTCAATCATCAATAATCAATCTTCAATCCTCAACCATCAATCCTCAATCCTCAATCCTCAATCCTCAATATTCAACACTCAACCCTCAACCATAAATCCTGAATATTCAATCATCAATCCTCAATTCTCAATACTCAATAGAACATCCTGAATACTCATGGTTCAATACTCAATACAGAATATTCAATAATCAAATCTCAAACCTCAAGCATCAATTCTCAACACTCAGCCCTCGACACTCAGTCCTCTCTCTTCTATCCTACACCCTCAACCCTCAATCCTCAAGCGTCAATCCTCAATACTCAATCCTCAACCCTCAATCCTCAATCCTCAATCTTCAATCCTCAATACTCAATCTTCAATCCTCAATCCTCAATCCTCAATCCTCAATACTCTATCCTCAATCCTCAATCCTCAACCCTCAATCCTCAACCCTCAATCCTCATCCCTCAAACCTCAATCCTCAACCCTCAGTCCTCATACTCAATTCTCTATTCTCAATTCTCAATCCTCAATCCTCAATCGTCAAGCCTCAGTCCTCAATCCTCAATCCTCAATCCTCAACCGTCGGTCCTCGTCCTCAATCCTCAACACTCAATCCTCAATCCTCAATATTCAATCATCAATAATCAATCTTCAATCCTCAATCATCAATCCTCAATCCTCAATCCTCAATCCTCAATACTCAACACACAACTCTCAGCCATCAATCCTCAATACTCAACCATCAATCCTCAATTCTCAATACTCAATAGAATATCCTGAATTCTCATGGTTCAATACTCAATCCACAATATTCAATAATCAAATCTCAATCCTCAACCTTCAATCCTCAATACTCAATTTCAATCCTCAATCCTCAATTCTCAATCCTCAATACTCAATCCTCAATCGTCAATCCTCAATCCCCTATCCTCAATCTTCAATCCTCAATCCTCAACCCACAATCCTCAACCCTCAATCCTCAATCTTCAATCCTCAATACTCAATCTTCAATCCTCAATCCTCAATCCTCAATCCTCAATCCTCAATCCTCAATCCTCAATCCTCAATCCTCAATACTCAATCTGCAATCCTCAATCCTCAATCCTCAATCCTTAATCCTCATTCTTCAATCCTCAATACCCAATCCTCAATCTTCAATCCTCAATCCTCAATCCTCAATTGTCAATCCTCAATCCTCAATCCTCAGACCTCAAACATTAATATTCAACACTCAGTTCTCGTCCTCAATCCACAACCCTCAAACCTCAATCCTCAATCTTCAATCATCAATATTCAATCTTCAATCCTCAATCCTCAATCCTCAATCCTCAATCCTCAATCCTCAACCTTCAATCCTCAATCCTCAATCCCCAATCCTCAATCCTCAACCCTCAATCCTCAATCCTCAATCTTCAACCCTCAATCCTCAATCCTCAAACCTCAATCCTCAATCCTCAATCTTCAATCCTCAATAATCAATCTCCAATCCTACATCCTCAATCCCCAATCCTCAACCTTCAATCCTCAATACTCAATCGTCAATCCTCAATCCTCAATCCTCTATCCTCAATCCTCAATCCTCAATCCTCAATATTCAATCCTCAATACTCAATCTTCAATCATCAATCCTCAATCCTCAATCCTCAGTCGTCAATCCTCAGTCATCAATCCTCAATCTTCAATACTCAATCGTCAATCCTTAGTCCTCAATACTCAATCCTCAATCCTCGTTCCTCAAACCTCAATCCTCAACCCTCAGTCGTCATCCTCAATTCTCAATTCTCAATCCTCAATCCTCAATCCTCAATCCTCAATCTTCAATCCTCAATAATCAATCTCCAATACTACATCCACAATCCCCAATCCTCAATCCTTAATCCTCAATCTTCAATACTCAATCGCCAGTCCTCAATCTTCAATCCTCAATGCTCAATCCTCAATCCTCAATCGTCAGTCCTCAATCCTCAATCCTCAATCCTCAAACCTCAATCCTCAACCGTCAGTCCTCGTCCTCAATCCTCAAACGTCAATCCTCAATCCTCAATCCTCAATATTCAATCATCAATACTCAATCTTCAATCCTCAATCCTCTATCCTCAATCCTCAATCCTCAATCCTCAGTACTCAACACACAACCCTCAGCCATCAATCCTCAATACTCAACCATCAATCCTGAATTCTCAATACTGAATAGAATATCCTGAATTCAAATGGTTCAATCCTCAATCCCCAATCCTCAATCTTCAATCCTCAGTCCTCAACCCTCAATCCTCAATCCTCAATCCTCAATCTTCAATCCTCAATACTCAATCTTCAACCATCAATCCTCAATCCTCAATCCTCAGTCGTCAATCCTCAGTCATCAATCCTCAATCTTCAATACTCAATCCTCAGTCCTCAGCCCTCAATCCTCAATCCTCAATCTTCAATCCTCAATCCTCAATCCTCAATCCTCAATCCTCAATCTTTAATCCTCAATACTGAAACTTCAATCCCCAATCCTCAATCCTCAATCCTCAATACTCATTCTTCAATCCTCAATTCCCAGTCCTCAATCTTCAATCCTCAGTCCTCAATTCGTAATCCACAATCCTCAATCCTCGGACCTCAAGTATCAATACTCAAACCTCAGTCCTCGTCCTCAATACACAACCCTCAATCATCAATCCTCAATCTTCAATACTCAATCCTCAATCCTCAATCCTCAGTCCTCAAACCTCAATCCAGAATCCTCGATCCTGAATCCTCAATCTTCAGCCCTCAGTCCTCAACAATCAGTTGTCAATCCTCAATCCTCCATAGAATATCATCAATTCACAGTTTTCAATACTCAATACTCAATCTGCAATCTTCAAATCTCTATCCACAAACATCAATTCTCATCACTCAACCCTCAACACTCAGTCCCCAATCCTCAATATTCAATCCTCAATCCTCAATCCTCAATTCTCAATCCTCAATCCTCAACCCTCAATCCTCAATATTCAATCCTCAATACTCCATCTTCAATCATCAATCCTCAATCCTCAATCCTCAGTCGTCAATCCTCAGTCATCAATCCTCAATCTTCAATACTCAATCGTCAATCCTTAGTCCTCAGTCCTCAATCCTCAATCCTCGTTCCTCAAACCTCAATCGTCAACCCTCAGTCTTCATCCTCAATTCTCAATTCTCAACCCTCAATCCGCAACCCTCAATCCTCAAACCTCAATCCTCAACCGTCGGTCCTCGTCCTCAATCCTCAACCCTCAATCCTCAATCTTCAATGTTCAATCATCAATAATCAATCTTCAATCCTCAACCATCAATCCTCAATCCTCAATCCTCAATCCTCAATATTCAACACTCAACCCTCAACCATAAATCCTGAATATTCAATCATCAATCCTCAATTCTCAATACTCAATAGAACATCCTGAATACTCATGGTTCAATACTCAATACAGAATATTCAATAATCAAATCTCAAACCTCAAGCATCAATTCTCAACACTCAGCCCTCGACACTCAGTCCTCTCTCTTCTATCCTACACCCTCAACCCTCAATCCTCAAGCGTCAATCCTCAATACTCAATCCTCAACCCTCAATCCTCAATCCTCAATCTTCAATCCTCAATACTCAATCTTCAATCCTCAATCCTCAATCCTCAATCCTCAATACTCTATCCTCAATCCTCAATCCTCAACCCTCAATCCTCAACCCTCAATCCTCATCCCTCAAACCTCAATCCTCAACCCTCAGTCCTCATCCTCAATTCTCTATTCTCAATTCTCAATCCTCAATCCTCAATCCTCAAGCCTCAGTCCTCAATCCTCAATCCTCAATCCTCAACCGTCGGTCCTCGTCCTCAATCCTCAACACTCAATCCTCAATCCTCAATATTCAATCATCAATAATCAATCTTCAATCCTCAATCATCAATCCTCAATCCTCAATCCTCAATCCTCAATACTCAACACACAACTCTCAGCCATCAATCCTCAATACTCAACCATCAATCCTCAATTCTCAATACTCAATAGAATATCCTGAATTCTCATGGTTCAATACTCAATCCACAATATTCAATAATCAAATCTCAATCCTCAACCTTCAATCCTCAATACTCAATTTCAATCCTCAATCCTCAATTCTCAATCCTCAATACTCAATCCTCAATCGTCAATCCTCAATCCCCTATCCTCAATCTTCAATCCTCAATCCTCAACCCACAATCCTCAACCCTCAATCCTCAATCTTCAATCCTCAATACTCAATCTTCAATCCTCAATCCTCAATCCTCAATCCTCAATCCTCAATCCTCAATCCTCAATCCTCAATCCTCAATACTCAATCTGCAATCCTCAATCCTCAATCCTCAATCCTTAATCCTCATTCTTCAATCCTCAATACCCAATCCTCAATCTTCAATCCTCAATCCTCAATCCTCAATTGTCAATCCTCAATCCTCAATCCTCAGACCTCAAACATTAATATTCAACACTCAGTTCTCGTCCTCAATCCACAACCCTCAAACCTCAATCCTCAATCATCAATCATCAATATTCAATCTTCAATCCTCAATCCTCAATCCTCAATCCTCAATCCTCAATCCTCAACCTTCAATCCTCAATCCTCAATCCCCAATCCTCAATCCTCAACCCTCAATCCTCAATCCTCAATCTTCAACCCTCAATCCTCAGTCCTCAAACCTCAATCCTCAATCCTCAATCTTCAATCCTCAATAATCAATCTCCAATCCTACATCCTCAATCCCCAATCCTCAACCTTCAATCCTCAATACTCAATCTTCAATCCTCAATCCTCAATCCTCTATCCTCAATCCTCAATCCTCAATCCTCAATATTCAATCCTCAATACTCAATCTTCAATCATCAATCCTCAATCCTCAATCCTCAGTCGTCAATCCTCAGTCATCAATCCTCAATCTTCAATACTCAATCGTCAATCCTTAGTCCTCAATACTCAATCCTCAATCCTCGTTCCTCAAACCTCAATCCTCAACCCTCAGTCGTCATCCTCAATTCTCAATTCTCAATCCTCAATCCTCAATCCTCAATCCTCAATCCTCAATCTTTAATCCTCAATCTTCAATCCTTAGTACTCGATCTTCAATCCTCAACACTCAATCCCCAATCCTCAATCCTCAATCCTCAATCCTCAATCCTGAATGCTCAATCTTCAATCCTCAATACCCAATCCTCAATCTTCAATCCTCAATCCTCAATCATCAATTCTCAATCCTCAATCCTCAATCCTCAGGCTTCAAACATCAATATTCCACCCTCAGTACTCGTCCTCAATCCACAACCCTCGATCCTCAATCCTCAATCTTCAATCATCAATATTCCATCTTTAATCCTCAATCCTCAATCCTCAATCCTTAATCCTCAATCTTCAACCCTCAATCCTCAATCCTCAATCCTCAATCCTCAATCTTCAATCCTCAATAATCAATCTCCAATCCTAGATCCTCAATCCACAATCTTCAATCCTTAATCCTCAATCTTCAATCCTCAATCCCCAGTCCTCAATCTCCAATCGTCAATGCTCAATCCTCAATCCTCAATCCTCAGTCCTCAATCCTCAATCCTCAATCCTCAGGCATCAATACTCAATCTTCAATACTCAATCCTCAATCCCCAATCTTCAATCCTTAATCCTCAATCTTGAGTCCTCAATCCCCAGTCATCAATCTTCAATCCTCAATGCTCAATCTTCAATCCTCAACCGTCAGTCCTCGTACTCAATCCTCAACACTCAATCCCCAATCCTTAATCTTCAATCATCAATACTCAATCTTCAATCCTCAATACTCAATCCTCAATCGTCAATCTTCAATTCCAAATCCTCAATCTTCAATCATCAATATTCAGCCTTTAATCCTCAATCCTCAATCCTCAATCCTCAATCCTCAATCCTCAATCCTCAACCCTCAACCCTCAATCCTCAATCCTCCACCTTCAACTCTCAATCCTCAATCCCCAATGCTCAATAGCCAACCATCAATACACAATTATCAATACTCAATAGAATACCCTGAATTCTCAGGATTCAATGCTCAAACCTCAATCCGAAACCCTCAGCCCTCATCCTCCATCCTCAATCCTCAATCCTCAATCCTCAATATTCAATCCTCAATACTCAATCTTCAATCACCAATCCTCAATTCTCAATCCTCAATCCTCAATCCTCAGGCATCATTACTCAATCTTCAATACTCAATCCTCAATCGTCAATCTTCAATTCCCAATCATCAATTTTCAATCATCAATATTCAGCCTTTAATCCTCAATCCTCAATCCTCAATCCTCAATCCTCAATCCTCAATCCTCAATCCTCAACCCTCAATCCTCATTCCGCAAACCTCAATCCTCAACCCTCAGTCCTCATTCTCAATTCTCAATTCTCAATCCTCAATCCTCAATCCTCAATCATCAATCCTCAATAATCAATCTCGAATCCTAGATCCTCAATCCCCAATCTTCAATCCTTAATCATCAATCTTCAATAATCTTCAATCCGTAATCATCAATCTACAATCCTCAATCCCCAGTCATCAATCTTCAATCCTCAATGCTCAGTCCTCAATCCTCAATCCTCAATACTCAAGCTTCAATCCTCAATCCTCAATCCTCAACCCTCAATCCTCAATCCTCAATCCTCAATCCTCAATCCTCAATGCTCGACCTGCAATCCTCAATCCCCAATCCTCAATCCTCAATCCTCAATCCTCATTCTTCATTCCTCAATACGCAATCCTCAATCTTCAATCCTCAATCCTCAAGTCTCAATTCTCAATCCTCAATCCTCAATCCTCAGACCTCAGACATCAATATTCAACCCTCAGTTCTCGTCCTCAATCCACAACCCTCAATCCTCAATCCTCAATCTTCAATCATCAATATTCAATCTTCAATCCTCAATCCTCAATCCTCAATCCTCAATCCTCAATCCTCAATCTTCAATCCTCAACACTCAATCCTCAATCCTCAATCCCCAATCCTCAATCCTCAGTCCTCAATCCTCAGTCCTCAATCCTCAATACTCAATCTGCAATCCTCAATCCTCAATCCTCAATCCTCAATCCTCAATCCTCATTCTTCAATCCTCAATACCCAATCCTCAGTCTTCAATCCTCAACCCTCAATCCTCAATTCTCAATCCTCAATCCGAAATCCTCAGACCTCAAACATCAATATTCAACCCTCAGTTCTCGTCCTCAGGCATCAATGCTCAATCTTCAATACTCAATCCTCAATCCTCAATCCTCAATCCTCAATCCTCAACCCTCAATCCTCGTTCCTCAAACCTCAATCCTCAACACTCAGTCCTCATCCTCAATCCTCATTTCTCAATACTCAGTCCTCAATCCTCAATCATCAATCCCCAATAATCAATCTCCAATCCTAGATCCTCAATCCCCAATCCTCAATCCTTAATCCTCAATCTTCAATCCTCAATCGCCAGTCCTCAATCTTCAATCCTCTATGCTCAATCCTCAATCCTCAGCCTCAGTCATCAATCCTCAACCCTCCATCCTCAAACCTCAATCCTCAACCGTCAGTCCTCGTCCTCAATCCTCAACCCTCAATCCTCAATCCTCAATCTTCAGTCATCAATACTCAATCTTCAATCCTCAATCATCAATCCTCAATCCTCAATCCTCAATCCTCAGGCATGAATACTCAATCTTCAATACTCAATCCTCAATCCTCAATCCTCAACCCTCAATCCTCATTCCTCAAACCTCAATCCTCAACCCTCAGTCCTCATACTCAATTCTCAGTTCTCAATCCTCAATCCTCAATCCTCAATCTTCAATCCTCAATAATCAATCTCCAATCCTAGATCCTCAATCCCCAATCTTCAATCCTTAATCCTCAATCTTCAATCCGCAATCCCCAGTCCTCAATGTCCAATCCTCAATGCTCAATCGTCAATCCTCAATCCTCAATCCTCAATCCTCAAACCTCAATCCTCAACCGACCGTCCTCATCCTCCATCCTCCATCCTCAATCCTCAACCCTCAATCCTCAATTTTCAATCCTCAATACTCAATCTTCAATCCACAATCCTCAATCCTCAATCATCAATCCTCAATCCTCAATCCTCAATCCTCAGGCATCAATGCTCAATCTTGAATACTCAATCCTCAATCCTCAATCCTCAATCCTCAATCCTCAACCCTCAATCCTCATTCCTCAAACCTGAATCCTCAATCGTCAATCCTCAATCCCCAATCCTCAATCTTCAATCCTCAATACTCAATCTTCAATCCTCAATCCTCAATCCTCAATCCTCAATCTTCACTCCTCAGTACTCAATCTTCAATCCTCAACCCTCAATCCCCAATCCTCAATCCGCAATCCTCAATCCTCTATCCTGAATCCTCAATCTTCAATCCTCAATACCCAATCCTCAATCTTCAATCCTCAATCCTCAATCATAAATTCTCAATCCTCAATCCTCAATCCTCAGGCCTCAAACATCAATATTCCACCCTCAGTACTCGTCCTCAATCCACAACACTCAATCCTCAATCCTCAATCTTCAGTCATCAATATTCAATCTTTAATCCTCCATCGTCAATCCTCAATCCTCATTCCTCAATCCTCAATCCTCAATCCTCAATCCTCAATCCTCAATCCTCAATATTCTATCCTCAATCGCCAGTCCTCAACCTTCAATCCTCTATGCTCAATCCTCAATCCTCAGCCTCAGTCATCAATCCTCAACCCTCCATCCTCAAACCTCAATCCTCAACCGTCAGTCCTCGTCCTCAATCCTCAACCCTCAATCCTCAATCCTCAATCTTCAGTCATCAATACTCAATCTTCAATCCTCAATCATCAATCCTCAATCCTCAATCCTCAATCCTCAGGCATGAATACTCAATCTTCAATACTCAATCCTCAATCCTCAATCCTCAACCCTCAATCCTCGTTCCTCAAACCTCAATCCTCAACACTCAGTCCTCATCCTCAATCCTCATTTCTCAATACTCAGTCCTCAATCCTCAATCATCAATACCCAATAATCAATCTCCAATCCTAGATCCTGAATCCCCAATCCTCAATCCTTAATCCTCAATCTTCAATCCTCAATCGCCAGTCCTCAATCTTCAATCCTCTATGCTCAATCCTCAATCCTCAGCCTCAGTCATCAATCCTCAACCCTCCATCCTCAAACCTCAATCCTCAACCGTCAGTCCTCGTCCTCAATCCTCAACCCTCAATCCTCAATCCTCAATCTTCAGTCATCAATACTCAATCTTCAATCCTCAATCATCAATCCTCAATCCTCAATACTCAATCCTCAGGCATGAATACTCAATCTTCAATACTCAATCCTCAATCCTCAATCCTCAACCCTCAATCCTCATTCCTCAAACCTCAATCCTCAACCCTCAGTCCTCATACTCAATTCTCAGTTCTCAATCCTCAATCCTCAATCCTCAATCTTCAATCCTCAATAATCAATCTCCAATCCTAGATCCTCAATCCTCAATCTTCAATCCTCAATAATCAATCTCCAATCCTAGATCCTCAATCCCCAATCTTCAATCCTTAATCCTCAATCCTCAGTCATAAATCCTCAATCTTCAATACTGAATCGTCAATCCTCTGTCCTCAATCCTCAATCCTCAATCCTCAATATTCAATCCTCAATACTCAACCTTCAATCCTCAATCCTCAATCCTCAGTCCTCAGTCACAAATACTCAATCTTCAATACTCAATCGTCAATCCTCAGTCCTCAATCCTCAACCCTCAATCCTCGTTCCTCAAACCTCAATCCTCAACACTCAGTCCTCATCCTCAATCCTCATTTCTCAATACTCAGTCCTCAATCCTCAATCATCAATCCCCAATAATCAATCTCCAATCCTAGATCCTCAATCCCCAATCCTCAATCCTTAATCCTCAATCTTCAATCCTCAATCGCCAGTCCTCAATCTTCAATCCTCTATGCTCAATCCTCAATCCTCAGCCTCAGTCATCAATCCTCAACCCTCCATCCTCAAACCTCAATCCTCAACCGTCAGTCCTCGTCCTCAATCCTCAACCCTCAATCCTCAATCCTCAATCTTCAGTCAACAATACTCAATCTTCAATCCTCAATCATCAATCCTCAATCCTCAATCCTCAATCCTCAGGCATGAATACTCAATCTTCAATACTCAATCCTCAATCCTCAATCCTCAACCCTCAATCCTCATTCCTCAAACCTCAATCCTCAACCCTCAGTCCTCATACTCAATTCTCAGTTCTCAATCCTCAATCCTCAATCCTCAATCTTCAATCCTCAATAATCAATCTCCAATCCTAGATCCTCAATCCCCAATCTTCAATCCTTAATCCTCAATCTTCAATCCGCAATCCCCAGTCCTCAATGTCCAATCCTCAATGCTCAATCGTCAATCCTCAATCCTCAGTCCTCAATCCTCAATCCTCAATCCTCAAACCTCAATCCTCAACCGACCGTCCTCATCCTCCATCCTCCATCCTCAATCCTCAACCCTCAATCCTCAATTTTCAATCCTCAATACTCAATCTTCAATCCACAATCCTCAATCCTCAATCATCAATCCTCAATCCTCAATCCTCAATCCTCAGGCATCAATGCTCAATCTTCAATACTCAATCCTCAATCCTCAATCCTCAATCCTCAATCCTCAACCCTCAATCCTCATTCCTCAAACCTGAATCCTCAATCGTCAATCCTCAATCCCCAATCCTCAATCTTCAATCCTCAATACTCAATCTTCAATCCTCAATCCTCAATCCTCAATCCTCAATCTTCACTCCTCAGTACTCAATCTTCAATCCTCAACCCTCAATCCCCAATCCTCAATCCGCAATCCTCAATCCTCTATCCTGAATCCTCAATCTTCAATCCTCAATACCCAATCCTCAATCTTCAATCCTCAATCCTCAATCATAAATTCTCAATCCTCAATCCTCAATCCTCAGGCCTCAAACATCAATATTCCACCCTCAGTACTCGTCCTCAATCCACAACACTCAATCCTCAATCCTCAATCTTCAGTCATCAATATTCAATCTTTAATCCTCCATCGTCAATCCTCAATCCTCATTCCTCAATCCTCAATCCTCAATCCTCAATCCTCAATCCTCAATCCTCAATATTCTATCCTCAATCGCCAGTCCTCAATCTTCAATCCTCTATGCTCAATCCTCAATCCTCAGCCTCAGTCATCAATCCTCAACCCTCCATCCTCAAACCTCAATCCTCAACCGTCAGTCCTCGTCCTCAATCCTCAACCCTCAATCCTCAATCCTCAATCTTCAGTCATCAATACTCAATCTTCAATCCTCAATCATCAATCCTCAATCCTCAATCCTCAATCCTCAGGCATGAATACTCAATCTTCAATACTCAATCCTCAATCCTCAATCCTCAACCCTCAATCCTCGTTCCTCAAACCTCAATCCTCAACACTCAGTCCTCATCCTCAATCCTCATTTCTCAATACTCAGTCCTCAATCCTCAATCATCAATCCCCAATAATCAATCTCCAATCCTAGATCCTGAATCCCCAATCCTCAATCCTTAATCCTCAATCTTCAATCCTCAATCGCCAGTCCTCAATCTTCAATCCTCTATGCTCAATCCTCAATCCTCAGCCTCAGTCATCAATCCTCAACCCTCCATCCTCAAACCTCAATCCTCAACCGTCAGTCCTCGTCCTCAATCCTCAACCCTCAATCCTCAATCCTCAATCTTCAGTCATCAATACTCAATCTTCAATCCTCAATCATCAATCCTCAATCCTCAATCCTCAATCCTCAGGCATGAATACTCAATCTTCAATACTCAATCCTCAATCCTCAATCCTCAACCCTCAATCCTCATTCCTCAAACCTCAATCCTCAACCCTCAGTCCTCATACTCAATTCTCAGTTCTCAATCCTCAATCCTCAATCCTCAATCTTCAATCCTCAATAATCAATCTCCAATCCTAGATCCTCAATCCCCAATCTTCAATCCTTAATCCTCAATCTTCAATCCGCAATCCCCAGTCCTCAATGTCCAATCCTCAATGCTCAATCGTCAATCCTCAATCCTCAGTCCTCAATCCTCAATCCTCAATCCTCAAACCTCAATCCTCAACCGACCGTCCTCATCCTCCATCCTCCATCCTCAATCCTCAACCCTCAATCCTCAATTTTCAATCCTCAATACTCAATCTTCAATCCACAATCCTCAATCCTCAATCATCAATCCTCAATCCTCAATCCTCAATCCTCAGGCATCAATGCTCAATCTTCAATACTCAATCCTCAATCCTCAATCCTCAATCCTCAATCCTCAACCCTCAATCCTCATTCCTCAAACCTGAATCCTCAATCGTCAATCCTCAATCCCCAATCCTCAATCTTCAATCCTCAATACTCAATCTTCAATCCTCAATCCTCAATCCTCAATCCTCAATCTTCACTCCTCAGTACTCAATCTTCAATCCTCAACCCTCAATCCCCAATCCTCAATCCGCAATCCTCAATCCTCTATCCTGAATCCTCAATCTTCAATCCTCAATACCCAATCCTCAATCTTCAATCCTCAATCCTCAATCATAAATTCTCAATCCTCAATCCTCAATCCTCAGGCCTCAAACATCAATATTCCACCCTCAGTACTCGTCCTCAATCCACAACACTCAATCCTCAATCCTCAATCTTCAGTCATCAATATTCAATCTTTAATCCTCCATCGTCAATCCTCAATCCTCATTCCTCAATCCTCAATCCTCAATCCTCAATCCTCAATCCTCAATCCTCAATATTCTATCCTCAATACTCAATCTTCAATCATCAATCCTCAATCCTCAATCCTCAGTCGTCAATCCTCAGTCATCAATCCTCAATCTTCAATACTCAATCGTCAATCCTTAGTCCTCAATACTCAATCCTCAATCCTCGTTCCTCAAACCTCATTCCTCAACCCTCAGTCGTCATCCTCAATTCTCAATTCTCAATCCTCAATCCTCAATCCTCAATCCTCAATCTTCAATCCTCAATAATCAATCTCCAATACTACATCCACAATCCCCAATCCTCAATCCTTAATCCTCAATCTTCAATACTCAATCGCCAGTCCTCAATCTTCAATCCTCAATGCTCAATCCTCAATCCTCAAGCCTCAGTCCTCAATCCTCAATCCTCAATCCTCAAACCCCAATCCTCAACCGTCAGTCCTCGTCCTCAATCCTCAACCCTCACTCCTCAATCCTCAATATTCAATCACCAATACTCAATCTTCAATCCTCAATCCTCAGTCCTCAATCCTCAATCCTCAATCCTCAATATTCAACACACAACCCACAGCCAACAATCCTCAATACTCAACCATCAATCCTCAATTCTCAATACTCAATAGAATATCCTGAATTCTCATGCTTCAATACTCAATCCACAATATTCAATAATCAAATCTCAATCCTCAATCTTCAATCCTCAGTATTCAATTTCAATCCTCAATCCTCAATTCTCAATCCTCAATACTCAATCCTCAATCGTCAATCCTCAATCCCCAATCCTCAATCTTCAATCCTCAATCCTCAACCCTCAATCCTCAACCCTCAATCCTCAATCTTCAATCCTCAATACTCAATCTTCAATCCTCAATCCTCAATCCTCAATCCTCAATCATCAATCCTCAATCCTCAATCCTCAATCCTCAATACTCAATCTGCAATCCTTAATCCTCAATCCTCAATCCTCAATCCTCAATCCTCAATCCTCATTCTTCAATCCTCAATACCCAATCCTCAATCCTCAATCCTCAGTCACAAATCCTCAATCTTCAATACTCAATCGTCAATCCTCAGTCCTCAATCCTCAATCCTCAATCCTCGTTCCTCAAACCTCAATCCTCAACCCTCAATCCTCAAACCTCAATCCTCAACCGTCAGTCCTCGTCCTCAATCCTCAACACTTAATCCTCAATCCTCAATCTTCAATCATCAATAATCAATCTTCAATCCTCAATCATCAATCCTCAATCCTCAATCCTCAGGCATGAATACTCAATCTTCAATACTCAATCCCTAATCCTCAATCCTCAATCCTCAATCCTCAACCCTCAATCCTCATTCCTCAAACCTCAATCCTCAACCCTCAGTCCTCATACTCAATTCTCAATTCTCAATCCTCAATCCTCAATCCTCAATCTTCAATGCTCAATAATCAATCTCCAATCCTAGATCCTCAATCCCCAATCTTCAATCCTTAATCCTCAATCTTCAATCCTCAATCCCCAGTCCTCAATGTCCAGTCCTCAATGCTCAATCCTCAATCCTCAATCCTCAGTCCTCAATCCTCAATCCTCAATGCTCAAACCTCAATCCTCAACCGACCGTCCTCATCCTCCATTCTCCATCCTCAATCCTCAATCCTCAATCCTCAATTTTCAATCCTCAGTACTCAATTTTCAATCCACAATCCTCAATCCTCAATCCTCAATCCTCAACCCTCAATCCTCATTCCTCAAACCTCAATCCTCAACCCTCAGTCCTCATACTCAATTCTCAATTCTCAATCCTCAATCATCAATCCTCAATCTTCAATCCTCAATAATCAATCTCCAATCCTAGATCCTCAATCCCCAATCTTCAATCCTTAATCCTCAATCTTCAATCCTCAATCCCCTGTCCTCAATGTCCAATCCTCAATGCTCAATCCTCAATCCTCAATCATCAGTCCTCAATCCTCAATCCTCAATCCTCAAACCTCAATCCTCAACCGACCGTCCTCATCTTCCATCCTCCATCCTCAATCCTCAATCCTCAATCCTCAATTCTCAATCCTCAATACTCAATCTTCAATCCACAATCCTCAATCCTCAATCCTCAATCCTCAATCCTCAATCCTCGGGCATCAATACTCAATCTTCAATCCTCAATGCTCAATCCTCAATCCTCAAGCCTCAGTCCTCAATCCTCAATCCTCAATCCTCAAACCCCAATCCTCAACCGTCAGTCCTCGTCCTCACTCCTCAACCCTCACTCCTCAATCCTCAATATTCAATCATCAATACTCAATCTTCAATCCTCAATCCTCAATCCGGAATCCTCAATCCTCAATCCTCAATATTCAACACACAACCCTCAGCCAACAATCCTCAATACTCAACCATCAATCCTCAATTCTCAATACTCAATAGAATATCCTGAATTCTCATGTTTCAATACTCAATCCACAATATTCAATAATCAAATCTCAAACCTCAATCTTCAATCCTCAGTACTCAATTTCAATCCTCAATCCTCAATTCTCAATCCTCAATACACAATCCTCAATCGTCAATCCTCAATCCCCAATCCTCAATCTTCAATCCTCAATCCTCAACCCTCAATCCTCAACCCTCAATCCTCAATCTTCAATCATCAATACTCAATCTTCAATCCTCAATCCTCAATCCTCAATCCTCAATCCTCAATAATCATTCTCCAATCCTAGATCCTCAATCCCCAATCTTCAATCCTTAATCCTCAATCTTCAATCCTCAATCCCCAGTCATCAATGTCCAATCCTCAATGCTCAATCCTCAATCCTCAATCCTCAGTCCTCAATCCTCAATCCTCAATGCTCAAACCTCAATCCTCAACCGACCGTCCTCGTCCTCCATTCTCCATCCTCAATCCTCAACCCTCAATCCTCAATTTTCAATCCTCAATACTCAATCTTCAATCCACAATCCTCAATACTCAATCCTCAATCCTCAACCCTCAATCCTCATTCCTCAAACCTCAATCCTCAACCCTCAGTCCTCACCCTCAATTCTCAATTCTCAATCCTCAATCCTCAATCCTCAATCTTCAATCCTCAATTATCAATCTCCAATCCTAGATCCTCAATCCCCAACCTTCAATCCTTAATCCTCAATCTTCAATCCTCAATCCCCAGTCCTCAATCTCGAATCCTCAATGCTCAATACTCAATCCTCAATCCTCAGTACTCAATCCTCAATCCTCAATCCTCAGGCATCAATACTCAATCTTCAATCCTCAATCCTCAATCCTCAATCCACAATCCTCAACATTCAATCCTCAATACTCAATCTTCAATCCTCAATCTTCAATCCTCAATCCCCAGTCCTCAATCTCGAATCCTCAATGCTCAGTCCTCAATCCTCAATCCTCAATACTCAATCTTCAATCCTCAATCCTCAATCCTCAATCCTCAATCCTCAATCCTCAATCCTCAATCCTCATTCTTCAATCCTCAATACCCAACCCTCAATCTTCAATCCTCAATCCTCAATCGTCATTCTTCAATCCTCAGTACCCAATCCTCAATCTTCAATTCTCAATCCTCAATTCGCAATCCACAATCCTCAATCCTCAGACCTCAAGTATCAATACTCAACCCTCAGTCCTCGTCCTCAATACTCAACCCTCAGTCTTCATCCTCAAACCTCAATCCTCAATCCTCAATCCTCAATACTCAATCCTCAATCCTCAATACTCAATCTGCAATCCTCAATCCTCAATCCTCAATCCTCAATCCTCAATCCTCATTCTTCATTCCTTAATACCCAATCCTCAATCTTCAATCCTCAATCCTCAATCCTCAATTCTCAATCCTCAATCCTCAATCCACAGACCTCAAACATCAATATTCAACCCTCAGTTCTCGTCCTCATTCCACAACCCTTAATCCTCAATCCTCAATCTTCAATCATCAATATTCAATCTTCAATCCTCAATCCTCAATCCTCAATCCTCAGTCCTCAATCCTCAATCCTCAATCTTCACTCCTCAATCCTCAATCCTCAATCCTCAATTCTCAACCCTCAATCCTCAATCCTCAATCTTCAATCCTCAATCCTCAATCATCAATCCTCAATCTTTAATCCTCAATACTGAAACTTCAATCCCCAATCCTCAATCCTCAATCCTCAATCCTCATTCTTCAATCCTCAATACCCAATCCTCAATCTTCAATTCTCAATCCTCAACTCGCAATCTACAATCCTCAATCCTCAGACCTCAAGTATCAATACTCAACCCTCAGTCCTCGTCCTCAATACTCAACCCTCAGTCTTCATCCTCAATCCTCATTTCTCAATCCTCAATACTCAATCATCAATCGTCAATCCTCAGTCCCCAAACCTCAATCTTCAATCCTCAATCCTCAACCCTCAATCCTCAACCCTCAATCCTCAATCTTCAATCCTCAATACTCAATCTTCAATCCTCAATCCTCAATCCTCAATCCTCAATCCTCAATCCTCAATCCTCAATCCTCAATCCTCAATACTCAATCTGCAATCCTCAATCCTCAATCATCAATCTTCAATCCTCATTCTTCAATCCTCAATACCCAATCCTCAATCTTCAATCCTCAATACTCAATCCTCAATATTCAATCCTCAATACTCAACCTTCAATCCTCAATCCTCAATCCTCAATCTTCAATCCTCAATACTCAATCTTCAATCTTCAATCCTCAGTCCCCAATCCTCAATCTTCAATCCTCAATCCTCAACCCTCAATCCTCATTCCTCAAACCTCAATCCTCAACTCTCAGTCCTCATTCACAATTCTCAATTCTCAATCCTCAATCCTCAATCGTCAATCTTCAATCCTCCATAATCAATCTCCAATCCAAGATCCTCAATCCCCAATCTTCAATCCTTAATCCTCAATCTTCAATCCTCAATCCCCAGTCATCAATCTTCAATCCTCAATGCCCAATCCTCAATCCTCAACCGTCAGTCCTCGTCCTCAATCCTCAACACTCAATCCTCGATCCTCAATCTTCAATCATCAATACTCAATCTTCAATCCTCAATACTCAATCCTCAATCGTCTATCCTCAACCCCAATCCTCAATCTTCAATGCTCAATCCTCAATCCTCAATCCTCAATCCTCAATCCTCAATCTTCAATCCTCAGTACTCGATATTCATTCCTCAACCCTCAATCCCCAATCCTCAATCCTCAATCCTCAATCCTGAATCCTCCATCTTCAATCCTCAATACCCAATCCTCAATCATCAATCCTCAATACTCAACCATCAATCCTCAATTCTCAATACTCAATAGAATATACTGAATTCTCATGGTTCAGTACTCAATCCACAATATTCAATAATCAAATCTCAATCCTCAGTCTTCAATCCTCAATACTCAATTTCAATCCTCAATCCTCAATCCTCAATACTCAATCCTCAATCCTCAATCCTCAGTCCTCAATCCTCAATCCTCAATCTTCAATCCTCAATCCTCAATCCTCAATCCTCAATTCTCAACCCTCAATCCTCAATCCTCAATCTTCAATCCTCAATCCTCAATCATCAATCCTCAATCTTTAATCCTCAATACTGAAACTTCAATCCCCAATCCTCAATCCTCAATCCTCAATCCTCATTCTTCAATCCTCAATACCCAATCCTCAATCTTCAATTCTCAATCCTCAACTCGCAATCTACAATCCTCAATCCTCAGACCTCAAGTATCAATACTCAACCCTCAGTCCTCGTCCTCAATACTCAACCCTCAGTCTTCATCCTCAATCCTCATTTCTCAATCCTCAATACTCAATCATCAATCGTCAATCCTCAGTCCCCAAACCTCAATCTTCAATCCTCAATCCTCAACCCTCAATCCTCAACCCTCAATCCTCAATCTTCAATCCTCAATACTCAATCTTCAATCCTCAATCCTCAATCCTCAATCCTCAATCCTCAATCCTCAATCCTCAATCCTCAATCCTCAATACTCAATCTGCAATCCTCAATCCTCAATCATCAATCTTCAATCCTCATTCTTCAATCCTCAATACCCAATCCTCAATCTTCAATCCTCAATACTCAATCCTCAATATTCAATCCTCAATACTCAACCTTCAATCCTCAATCCTCAATCCTCAATCTTCAATCCTCAATACTCAATCTTCAATCTTCAATCCTCAGTCCCCAATCCTCAATCTTCAATCCTCAATCCTCAACCCTCAATCCTCATTCCTCAAACCTCAATCCTCAACTCTCAGTCCTCAATATTCTATCCTCAATCGCCAGTCCTCAACCTTCAATCCTCTATGCTCAATCCTCAATCCTCAGCCTCAGTCATCAATCCTCAACCCTCCATCCTCAAACCTCAATCCTCAACCGTCAGTCCTCGTCCTCAATCCTCAACCCTCAATCCTCAATCCTCAATCTTCAGTCATCAATACTCAATCTTCAATCCTCAATCATCAATCCTCAATCCTCAATCCTCAATCCTCAGGCATGAATACTCAATCTTCAATACTCAATCCTCAATCCTCAATCCTCAACCCTCAATCCTCGTTCCTCAAACCTCAATCCTCAACACTCAGTCCTCATCCTCAATCCTCATTTCTCAATACTCAGTCCTCAATCCTCAATCATCAATCCCCAATAATCAATCTCCAATCCTAGATCCTGAATCCCCAATCCTCAATCCTTAATCCTCAATCTTCAATCCTCAATCGCCAGTCCTCAATCTTCAATCCTCTATGCTCAATCCTCAATCCTCAGCCTCAGTCATCAATCCTCAACCCTCCATCCTCAAACCTCAATCCTCAACCGTCAGTCCTCGTCCTCAATCCTCAACCCTCAATCCTCAATCCTCAATCTTCAGTCATCAATACTCAATCTTCAATCCTCAATCATCAATCCTCAATCCTCAATCCTCAATCCTCAGGCATGAATACTCAATCTTCAATACTCAATCCTCAATCCTCAATCCTCAACCCTCAATCCTCATTCCTCAAACCTCAATCCTCAACCCTCAGTCCTCATACTCAATTCTCAGTTCTCAATCCTCAATCCTCAATCCTCAATCTTCAATCCTCAATAATCAATCTCCAATCCTAGATCCTCAATCCTCAATCTTCAATCCTCAATAATCAATCTCCAATCCTAGATCCTCAATCCCCAATCTTCAATCCTTAATCCTCAATCCTCAGTCATAAATCCTCAATCTTCAATACTGAATCGTCAATCCTCTGTCCTCAATCCTCAATCCTCAATCCTCAATATTCAATCCTCAATACTCAACCTTCAATCCTCAATCCTCAATCCTCAGTCCTCAGTCACAAATACTCAATCTTCAATACTCAATCGTCAATCCTCAGTCCTCAATCCTCAACCCTCAATCCTCGTTCCTCAAACCTCAATCCTCAACACTCAGTCCTCATCCTCAATCCTCATTTCTCAATACTCAGTCCTCAATCCTCAATCATCAATCCCCAATAATCAATCTCCAATCCTAGATCCTCAATCCCCAATCCTCAATCCTTAATCCTCAATCTTCAATCCTCAATCGCCAGTCCTCAATCTTCAATCCTCTATGCTCAATCCTCAATCCTCAGCCTCAGTCATCAATCCTCAACCCTCCATCCTCAAACCTCAATCCTCAACCGTCAGTCCTCGTCCTCACTCCTCAACCCTCAATCCTCAATCCTCAATCTTCAGTCATCAATACTCAATCTTCAATCCTCAATCATCAATCCTCAATCCTCAATCCTCAATCCTCAGGCATGAATACTCAATCTTCAATACTCAATCCTCAATCCTCAATCCTCAACCCTCAATCCTCATTCCTCAAACCTCAATCCTCAACCCTCAGTCCTCATACTCAATTCTCAGTTCTCAATCCTCAATCCTCAATCCTCAATCTTCAATCCTCAATAATCAATCTCCAATCCTAGATCCTCAATCCCCAATCTTCAATCCTTAATCCTCAATCTTCAATCCGCAATCCCCAGTCCTCAATGTCCAATCCTCAATGCTCAATCGTCAATCCTCAATCCTCAGTCCTCAATCCTCAATCCTCAATCCTCAAACCTCAATCCTCAACCGACCGTCCTCATCCTCCATCCTCCATCCTCAATCCTCAACCCTCAATCCTCAATTTTCAATCCTCAATACTCAATCTTCAATCCACAATCCTCAATCCTCAATCATCAATCCTCAATCCTCAATCCTCAATCCTCAGGCATCAATGCTCAATCTTCAATACTCAATCCTCAATCCTCAATCCTCAATCCTCAATCCTCAACCCTCAATCCTCATTCCTCAAACCTGAATCCTCAATCGTCAATCCTCAATCCCCAATCCTCAATCTTCAATCCTCAATACTCAATCTTCAATCCTCAATCCTCAATCCTCAATCCTCAATCTTCACTCCTCAGTACTCAATCTTCAATCCTCAACCCTCAATCCCCAATCCTCAATCCGCAATCCTCAATCCTCTATCCTGAATCCTCAATCTTCAATCCTCAATACCCAATCCTCAATCTTCAATCCTCAATCCTCAATCATAAATTCTCAATCCTCAATCCTCAATCCTCAGGCCTCAAACATCAATATTCCACCCTCAGTACTCGTCCTCAATCCACAACACTCAATCCTCAATCCTCAATCTTCAGTCATCAATATTCAATCTTTAATCCTCCATCGTCAATCCTCAATCCTCATTCCTCAATCCTCAATCCTCAATCCTCAATCCTCAATCCTCAATCCTCAATATTCTATCCTCAATACTCAATCTTCAATCATCAATCCTCAATCCTCAATCCTCAGTCGTCAATCCTCAGTCATCAATCCTCAATCTTCAATACTCAATCGTCAATCCTTAGTCCTCAATACTCAATCCTCAATCCTCGTTCCTCAAACCTCATTCCTCAACCCTCAGTCGTCATCCTCAATTCTCAATTCTCAATCCTCAATCCTCAATCCTCAATCCTCAATCTTCAATCCTCAATAATCAATCTCCAATACTACATCCACAATCCCCAATCCTCAATCCTTAATCCTCAATCTTCAATACTCAATCGCCAGTCCTCAATCTTCAATCCTCAATGCTCAATCCTCAATCCTCAAGCCTCAGTCCTCAATCCTCAATCCTCAATCCTCAAACCCCAATCCTCAACCGTCAGTCCTCGTCCTCAATCCTCAACCCTCACTCCTCAATCCTCAATATTCAATCACCAATACTCAATCTTCAATCCTCAATCCTCAGTCCTCAATCCTCAATCCTCAATCCTCAATATTCAACACACAACCCACAGCCAACAATCCTCAATACTCAACCATCAATCCTCAATTCTCAATACTCAATAGAATATCCTGAATTCTCATGCTTCAATACTCAATCCACAATATTCAATAATCAAATCTCAATCCTCAATCTTCAATCCTCAGTATTCAATTTCAATCCTCAATCCTCAATTCTCAATCCTCAATACTCAATCCTCAATCGTCAATCCTCAATCCCCAATCCTCAATCTTCAATCCTCAATCCTCAACCCTCAATCCTCAACCCTCAATCCTCAATCTTCAATCCTCAATACTCAATCTTCAATCCTCAATCCTCAATCCTCAATCCTCAATCATCAATCCTCAATCCTCAATCCTCAATCCTCAATACTCAATCTGCAATCCTTAATCCTCAATCCTCAATCCTCAATCCTCAATCCTCAATCCTCATTCTTCAATCCTCAATACCCAATCCTCAATCCTCAATCCTCAGTCACAAATCCTCAATCTTCAATACTCAATCGTCAATCCTCAGTCCTCAATCCTCAATCCTCAATCCTCGTTCCTCAAACCTCAATCATCAACCCTCAATCCTCAAACCTCAATCCTCAACCGTCAGTCCTCGTCCTCAATCCTCAACACTTAATCCTCAATCCTCAATCTTCAATCATCAATAATCAATCTTCAATCCTCAATCATCAATCCTCAATCCTCAATCCTCAGGCATGAATACTCAATCTTCAATACTCAATCCCTAATCCTCAATCCTCAATCCTCAATCCTCAACCCTCAATCCTCATTCCTCAAACCTCAATCCTCAACCCTCAGTCCTCATACTCAATTCTCAATTCTCAATCCTCAATCCTCAATCCTCAATCTTCAATGCTCAATAATCAATCTCCAATCCTAGATCCTCAATCCCCAATCTTCAATCCTTAATCCTCAATCTTCAATCCTCAATCCCCAGTCCTCAATGTCCAGTCCTCAATGCTCAATCCTCAATCCTCAATCCTCAGTCCTCAATCCTCAATCCTCAATGCTCAAACCTCAATCCTCAACCGACCGTCCTCATCCTCCATTCTCCATCCTCAATCCTCAATCCTCAATCCTCAATTTTCAATCCTCAGTACTCAATTTTCAATCCACAATCCTCAATCCTCAATCCTCAATCCTCAACCCTCAATCCTCATTCCTCAAACCTCAATCCTCAACCCTCAGTCCTCATACTCAATTCTCAATTCTCAATCCTCAATCATCAATCCTCAATCTTCAATCCTCAATAATCAATCTCCAATCCTAGATCCTCAATCCCCAATCTTCAATCCTTAATCCTCAATCTTCAATCCTCAATCCCCTGTCCTCAATGTCCAATCCTCAATGCTCAATCCTCAATCCTCAATCCTCAGTCCTCAATCCTCAATCCTCAATCCTCAAACCTCAATCCTCAACCGACCGTCCTCATCTTCCATCCTCCATCCTCAATCCTCAATCCTCAATCCTCAATTCTCAATCCTCAATACTCAATCTTCAATCCACAATCCTCAATCCTCAATCCTCAATCCTCAATCCTCAATCCTCGGGCATCAATACTCAATCTTCAATCCTCAATGCTCAATCCTCAATCCTCAAGCCTCAGTCCTCAATCCTCAATCCTCAATCCTCAAACCCCAATCCTCAACCGTCAGTCCTCGTCCTCACTCCTCAACCCTCACTCCTCAATCCTCAATATTCAATCATCAATACTCAATCTTCAATCCTCAATCCTCAATCCGGAATCCTCAATCCTCAATCCTCAATATTCAACACACAACCCTCAGCCAACAATCCTCAATACTCAACCATCAATCCTCAATTCTCAATACTCAATAGAATATCCTGAATTCTCATGTTTCAATACTCAATCCACAATATTCAATAATCAAATCTCAGACCTCAATCTTCAATCCTCAGTACTCAATTTCAATCCTCAATCCTCAATTCTCAATCCTCAATACACAATCCTCAATCGTCAATCCTCAATCCCCAATCCTCAATCTTCAATCCTCAATCCTCAACCCTCAATCCTCAACCCTCAATCCTCAATCTTCAATCATCAATACTCAATCTTCAATCCTCAATCCTCAATCCTCAATCCTCAATCCTCAATAATCATTCTCCAATCCTAGATCCTCAATCCCCAATCTTCAATCCTTAATCCTCAATCTTCAATCCTCAATCCCCAGTCATCAATGTCCAATCCTCAATGCTCAATCCTCAATCCTCAATCCTCAGTCCTCAATCCTCAATCCTCAATGCTCAAACCTCAATCCTCAACCGACCGTCCTCGTCCTCCATTCTCCATCCTCAATCCTCAACCCTCAATCCTCAATTTTCAATCCTCAATACTCAATCTTCAATCCACAATCCTCAATACTCAATCCTCAATCCTCAACCCTCAATCCTCATTCCTCAAACCTCAATCCTCAACCCTCAGTCCTCACCCTCAATTCTCAATTCTCAATCCTCAATCCTCAATCCTCAATCTTCAATCCTCAATTATCAATCTCCAATCCTAGATCCTCAATCCCCAACCTTCAATCCTTAATCCTCAATCTTCAATCCTCAATCCCCAGTCCTCAATCTCGAATCCTCAATGCTCAATACTCAATCCTCAATCCTCAGTACTCAATCCTCAATCCTCAATCCTCAGGCATCAATACTCAATCTTCAATCCTCAATCCTCAATCCTCAATCCACAATCCTCAACATTCAATCCTCAATACTCAATCTTCAATCCTCAATCTTCAATCCTCAATCCCCAGTCCTCAATCTCGAATCCTCAATGCTCAGTCCTCAATCCTCAATCCTCAATACTCAATCTTCAATCCTCAATCCTCAATCCTCAATCCTCAATCCTCAATCCTCAATCCTCAATCCTCATTCTTCAATCCTCAATACCCAACCCTCAATCTTCAATCCTCAATCCTCAATCGTCATTCTTCAATCCTCAGTACCCAATCCTCAATCTTCAATTCTCAATCCTCAATTCGCAATCCACAATCCTCAATCCTCAGACCTCAAGTATCAATACTCAACCCTCAGTCCTCGTCCTCAATACTCAACCCTCAGTCTTCATCCTCAAACCTCAATCCTCAATCCTCAATCCTCAATACTCAATCCTCAATCCTCAATACTCAATCTGCAATCCTCAATCCTCAATCCTCAATCCTCAATCCTCAATCCTCATTCTTCATTCCTTAATACCCAATCCTCAATCTTCAATCCTCAATCCTCAATCCTCAATTCTCAATCCTCAATCCTCAATCCACAGACCTCAAACATCAATATTCAACCCTCAGTTCTCGTCCTCATTCCACAACCCTTAATCCTCAATCCTCAATCTTCAATCATCAATATTCAATCTTCAATCCTCAATCCTCAATCCTCAATCCTCAGTCCTCAATCCTCAATCCTCAATCTTCACTCCTCAATCCTCAATCCTCAATCCTCAATTCTCAACCCTCAATCCTCAATCCTCAATCTTCAATCCTCAATCCTCAATCATCAATCCTCAATCTTTAATCCTCAATACTGAAACTTCAATCCCCAATCCTCAATCCTCAATCCTCAATCCTCATTCTTCAATCCTCAATACCCAATCCTCAATCTTCAATTCTCAATCCTCAACTCGCAATCTACAATCCTCAATCCTCAGACCTCAAGTATCAATACTCAACCCTCAGTCCTCGTCCTCAATACTCAACCCTCAGTCTTCATCCTCAATCCTCATTCCTCAATCCTCAATACTCAATCATCAATCGTCAATCCTCAGTCCCCAAACCTCAATCTTCAATCCTCAATCCTCAACCCTCAATCCTCAACCCTCAATCCTCAATCTTCAATCCTCAATACTCAATCTTCAATCCTCAATCCTCAATCCTCAATCCTCAATCCTCAATCCTCAATCCTCAATCCTCAATCCTCAATACTCAATCTGCAATCCTCAATCCTCAATCATCAATCTTCAATCCTCATTCTTCAATCCTCAATACCCAATCCTCAATCTTCAATCCTCAATACTCAATCCTCAATATTCAATCCTCAATACTCAACCTTCAATCCTCAATCCTCAATCCTCAATCTTCAATCCTCAATACTCAATCTTCAATCTTCAATCCTCAGTCCCCAATCCTCAATCTTCAATCCTCAATCCTCAACCCTCAATCCTCATTCCTCAAACCTCAATCCTCAACTCTCAGTCCTCATTCACAATTCTCAATTCTCAATCCTCAATCCTCAATCGTCAATCTTCAATCCTCCATAATCAATCTCCAATCCAAGATCCTCAATCCCCAATCTTCAATCCTTAATCCTCAATCTTCAATCCTCAATCCCCAGTCATCAATCTCCAATCCTCAATGCCCAATCCTCAATCCTCAACCGTCAGTCCTCGTCCTCAATCCTCAACACTCAATCCTCGATCCTCAATCTTCAATCATCAATACTCAATCTTCAATCCTCAATACTCAATCCTCAATCGTCTATCCTCAACCCCAATCCTCAATCTTCAATGCTCAATCCTCAATCCTCAATCCTCAATCCTCAATCCTCAATCTTCAATCCTCAGTACTCGATATTCATTCCTCAACCCTCAATCCCCAATCCTCAATCCTCAATCCTCAATCCTGAATCCTCCATCTTCAATCCTCAATACCCAATCCTCAATCATCAATCCTCAATACTCAACCATCAATCCTCAATTCTCAATACTCAATAGAATATACTGAATTCTCATGGTTCAGTACTCAATCCACAATATTCAATAATCAAATCTCAATCCTCAGTCTTCAATCCTCAATACTCAATTTCAATCCTCAATCCTCAATCCTCAATACTCAATCATCAATCCTCAATCCTCAGTCCTCAATCCTCAATCCTCAATCTTCAATCCTCAATCCTCAATCCTCAATCCTCAATTCTCAACCCTCAATCCTCAATCCTCAATCTTCAATCCTCAATCCTCAATCATCAATCCTCAATCTTTAATCCTCAATACTGAAACTTCAATCCCCAATCCTCAATCCTCAATCCTCAATCCTCATTCTTCAATCCTCAATACCCAATCCTCAATCCTCAATCCTCAATCCTCATTCTTCAATCCTCAATACCCAATCCTCAATCTTCAATTCTCAATCCTCAACTCGCAATCTACAATCCTCAATCCTCAGACCTCAAGTATCAATACTCAACCCTCAGTCCTCGTCCTCAATACTCAACCCTCAGTCTTCATCCTCAATCCTCATTTCTCAATCCTCAATACTCAATCATCAATCGTCAATCCTCAGTCCCCAAACCTCAATCTTCAATCCTCAATCCTCAACCCTCAATCCTCAACCCTCAATCCTCAATCTTCAATCCTCAATACTCAATCTTCAATCCTCAATCCTCAATCCTCAATCCTCAATCCTCAATCCTCAATCCTCAATCCTCAATCCTCAATACTCAATATTCAATCCTCAATACTCAACCTTCAATCCTCAATCCTCAATCCTCAATCTTCAATCCTCAATACTCAATCTTCAATCTTCAATCCTCAGTCCCCAATCCTCAATCTTCAATCCTCAATCCTCAACCCTCAATCCTCATTCCTCAAACCTCAATCCTCAACTCTCAGTCCTCAATATTCTATCCTCAATCGCCAGTCCTCAACCTTCAATCCTCTATGCTCAATCCTCAATCCTCAGCCTCAGTCATCAATCCTCAACCCTCCATCCTCAAACCTCAATCCTCAACCGTCAGTCCTCGTCCTCAATCCTCAACCCTCAATCCTCAATCCTCAATCTTCAGTCATCAATACTCAATCTTCAATCCTCAATCATCAATCCTCAATCCTCAATCCTCAATCCTCAGGCATGAATACTCAATCTTCAATACTCAATCCTCAATCCTCAATCCTCAACCCTCAATCCTCGTTCCTCAAACCTCAATCCTCAACACTCAGTCCTCATCCTCAATCCTCATTTCTCAATACTCAGTCCTCAATCCTCAATCATCAATCCCCAATAATCAATCTCCAATCCTAGATCCTGAATCCCCAATCCTCAATCCTTAATCCTCAATCTTCAATCCTCAATCGCCAGTCCTCAATCTTCAATCCTCTATGCTCAATCCTCAATCCTCAGCCTCAGTCATCAATCCTCAACCCTCCATCCTCAAACCTCAATCCTCAACCGTCAGTCCTCGTCCTCAATCCTCAACCCTCAATCCTCAATCCTCAATCTTCAGTCATCAATACTCAATCTTCAATCCTCAATCATCAATCCTCAATCCTCAATCCTCAATCCTCAGGCATGAATACTCAATCTTCAATACTCAATCCTCAATCCTCAATCCTCAACCCTCAATCCTCATTCCTCAAACCTCAATCCTCAACCCTCAGTCCTCATACTCAATTCTCAGTTCTCAATCCTCAATCCTCAATCCTCAATCTTCAATCCTCAATAATCAATCTCCAATCCTAGATCCTCAATCCTCAATCTTCAATCCTCAATAATCAATCTCCAATCCTAGATCCTCAATCCCCAATCTTCAATCCTTAATCCTCAATCCTCAGTCATAAATCCTCAATCTTCAATACTGAATCGTCAATCCTCTGTCCTCAATCCTCAATCCTCAATCCTCAATATTCAATCCTCAATACTCAACCTTCAATCCTCAATCCTCAATCCTCAGTCCTCAGTCACAAATACTCAATCTTCAATACTCAATCGTCAATCCTCAGTCCTCAATCCTCAACCCTCAATCCTCGTTCCTCAAACCTCAATCCTCAACACTCAGTCCTCATCCTCAATCCTCATTTCTCAATACTCAGTCCTCAATCCTCAATCATCAATCCCCAATAATCAATCTCCAATCCTAGATCCTCAATCCCCAATCCTCAATCCTTAATCCTCAATCTTCAATCCTCAATCGCCAGTCCTCAATCTTCAATCCTCTATGCTCAATCCTCAATCCTCAGCCTCAGTCATCAATCCTCAACCCTCCATCCTCAAACCTCAATCCTCAACCGTCAGTCCTCGTCCTCAATCCTCAACCCTCAATCCTCAATCCTCAATCTTCAGTCATCAATACTCAATCTTCAATCCTCAATCATCAATCCTCAATCCTCAATCCTCAATCCTCAGGCATGAATACTCAATCTTCAATACTCAATCCTCAATCCTCAATCCTCAACCCTCAATCCTAATTCCTCAAACCTCAATCCTCAACCCTCAGTCCTCATACTCAATTCTCAGTTCTCAATCCTCAATCCTCAATCCTCAATCTTCAATCCTCAATAATCAATCTCCAATCCTAGATCCTCAATCCCCAATCTTCAATCCTTAATCCTCAATCTTCAATCCGCAATCCCCAGTCCTCAATGTCCAATCCTCAATGCTCAATCGTCAATCCTCAATCCTCAGTCCTCAATCCTCAATCCTCAATCCTCAAACCTCAATCCTCAACCGACCGTCCTCATCCTCCATCCTCCATCCTCAATCCTCAACCCTCAATCCTCAATTTTCAATCCTCAATACTCAATCTTCAATCCACAATCCTCAATCCTCAATCATCAATCCTCAATCCTCAATCCTCAATCCTCAGGCATCAATGCTCAATCTTCAATACTCAATCCTCAATCCTCAATCCTCAATCCTCAATCCTCAACCCTCAATCCTCATTCCTCAAACCTGAATCCTCAATCGTCAATCCTCAATCCCCAATCCTCAATCTTCAATCCTCAATACTCAATCTTCAATCCTCAATCCTCAATCCTCAATCCTCAATCTTCACTCCTCAGTACTCAATCTTCAATCCTCAACCCTCAATCCCCAATCCTCAATCCGCAATCCTCAATCCTCTATCCTGAATCCTCAATCTTCAATCCTCAATACCCAATCCTCAATCTTCAATCCTCAATCCTCAATCATAAATTCTCAATCCTCAATCCTCAATCCTCAGGCCTCAAACATCAATATTCCACCCTCAGTACTCGTCCTCAATCCACAACACTCAATCCTCAATCCTCAATCTTCAGTCATCAATATTCAATCTTTAATCCTCCATCGTCAATCCTCAATCCTCATTCCTCAATCCTCAATCCTCAATCCTCAATCCTCAATCCTCAATCCTCAATATTCTATCCTCAATCGCCAGTCCTCAATCTTCAATCCTCTATGCTCAATCCTCAATCCTCAGCCTCAGTCATCAATCCTCAACCCTCCATCCTCAAACCTCAATCCTCAACCGTCAGTCCTCGTCCTCAATCCTCAACCCTCAATCCTCAATCCTCAATCTTCAGTCATCAATACTCAATCTTCAATCCTCAATCATCAATCCTCAATCCTCAATCCTCAATCCTCAGGCATGAATACTCAATCTTCAATACTCAATCCTCAATCCTCAATCCTCAACCCTCAATCCTCGTTCCTCAAACCTCAATCCTCAACACTCAGTCCTCATCCTCAATCCTCATTTCTCAATACTCAGTCCTCAATCCTCAATCATCAATCCCCAATAATCAATCTCCAATCCTAGATCCTGAATCCCCAATCCTCAATCCTTAATCCTCAATCTTCAATCCTCAATCGCCAGTCCTCAATCTTCAATCCTCTATGCTCAATCCTCAATCCTCAGCCTCAGTCATCAATCCTCAACCCTCCATCCTCAAACCTCAATCCTCAACCGTCAGTCCTCGTCCTCAATCCTCAACCCTCAATCCTCAATCCTCAATCTTCAGTCATCAATACTCAATCTTCAATCCTCAATCATCAATCCTCAATCCTCAATCCTCAATCCTCAGGCATGAATACTCAATCTTCAATACTCAATCCTCAATCCTCAATCCTCAACCCTCAGTCCTCATTCCTCAAACCTCAATCCTCAACCCTCAGTCCTCATACTCAATTCTCAGTTCTCAATCCTCAATCCTCAATCCTCAATCTTCAATCCTCAATAATCAATCTCCAATCCTAGATCCTCAATCCCCAATCTTCAATCCTTAATCCTCAATCTTCAATCCGCAATCCCCAGTCCTCAATGTCCAATCCTCAATGCTCAATCGTCAATCCTCAATCCTCAGTCCTCAATCCTCAATCCTCAATCCTCAAACCTCAATCCTCAACCGACCGTCCTCATCCTCCATCCTCCATCCTCAATCCTCAACCCTCAATCCTCAATTTTCAATCCTCAATACTCAATCTTCAATCCACAATCCTCAATCCTCAATCATCAATCCTCAATCCTCAATCCTCAATCCTCAGGCATCAATGCTCAATCTTCAATACTCAATCCTCAATCCTCAATCCTCAATCCTCAATCCTCAACCCTCAATCCTCATTCCTCAAACCTGAATCCTCAATCGTCAATCCTCAATCCCCAATCCTCAATCTTCAATCCTCAATACTCAATCTTCAATCCTCAATCCTCAATCCTCAATCCTCAATCTTCACTCCTCAGTACTCAATCTTCAATCCTCAACCCTCAATCCCCAATCCTCAATCCGCAATCCTCAATCCTCTATCCTGAATCCTCAATCTTCAATCCTCAATACCCAATCCTCAATCTTCAATCCTCAATCCTCAATCATAAATTCTCAATCCTCAATCCTCAATCCTCAGGCCTCAAACATCAATATTCCACCCTCAGTACTCGTCCTCAATCCACAACACTCAATCCTCAATCCTCAATCTTCAGTCATCAATATTCAATCTTTAATCCTCCATCGTCAATCCTCAATCCTCATTCCTCAATCCTCAATCCTCAATCCTCAATCCTCAATCCTCAATCCTCAATATTCTATCCTCAATACTCAATCTTCAATCATCAATCCTCAATCCTCAATCCTCAGTCGTCAATCCTCAGTCATCAATCCTCAATCTTCAATACTCAATCGTCAATCCTTAGTCCTCAATACTCAATCCTCAATCCTCGTTCCTCAAACCTCATTCCTCAACCCTCAGTCGTCATCCTCAATTCTCAATTCTCAATCCTCAATCCTCAATCCTCAATCCTCAATCTTCAATCCTCAATAATCAATCTCCAATACTACATCCACAATCCCCAATCCTCAATCCTTAATCCTCAATCTTCAATACTCAATCGCCAGTCCTCAATCTTCAATCCTCAATGCTCAATCCTCAATCCTCAAGCCTCAGTCCTCAATCCTCAATCCTCAATCCTCAAACCCCAATCCTCAACCGTCAGTCCTCGTCCTCAATCCTCAACCCTCACTCCTCAATCCTCAATATTCAATCACCAATACTCAATCTTCAATCCTCAATCCTCAGTCCTCAATCCTCAATCCTCAATCCTCAATATTCAACACACAACCCACAGCCAACAATCCTCAATACTCAACCATCAATCCTCAATTCTCAATACTCAATAGAATATCCTGAATTCTCATGCTTCAATACTCAATCCACAATATTCAATAATCAAATCTCAATCCTCAATCTTCAATCCTCAGTATTCAATTTCAATCCTCAATCCTCAATTCTCAATCCTCAATACTCAATCCTCAATCGTCAATCCTCAATCCCCAATCCTCAATCTTCAATCCTCAATCCTCAACCCTCAATCCTCAACCCTCAATCCTCAATCTTCAATCCTCAATACTCAATCTTCAATCCTCAATCCTCAATCCTCAATCCTCAATCATCAATCCTCAATCCTCAATCCTCAATCCTCAATACTCAATCTGCAATCCTTAATCCTCAATCCTCAATCCTCAATCCTCAATCCTCAATCCTCATTCTTCAATCCTCAATACCCAATCCTCAATCCTCAATCCTCAGTCACAAATCCTCAATCTTCAATACTCAATCGTCAATCCTCAGTCCTCAATCCTCAATCCTCAATCCTCGTTCCTCAAACCTCAATCCTCAACCCTCAATCCTCAAACCTCAATCCTCAACCGTCAGTCCTCGTCCTCAATCCTCAACACTTAATCCTCAATCCTCAATCTTCAATCATCAATAATCAATCTTCAATCCTCAATCATCTATCCCCAATCCTCAATCCTCAGGCATGAATACTCAATCTTCAATACTCAATCCCTAATCCTCAATCCTCAATCCTCAATCCTCAACCCTCAATCCTCATTCCTCAAACCTCAATCCTCAACCCTCAGTCCTCATACTCAATTCTCAATTCTCAATCCTCAATCCTCAATCCTCAATCTTCAATGCTCAATAATCAATCTCCAATCCTAGATCCTCAATCCCCAATCTTCAATCCTTAATCCTCAATCTTCAATCCTCAATCCCCAGTCCTCAATGTCCAGTCCTCAATGCTCAATCCTCAATCCTCAATCCTCAGTCCTCAATCCTCAATCCTCAATGCTCAAACCTCAATCCTCAACCGACCGTCCTCATCCTCCATTCTCCATCCTCAATCCTCAATCCTCAATCCTCAATTTTCAATCCTCAGTACTCAATTTTCAATCCACAATCCTCAATCCTCAATCCTCAATCCTCAACCCTCAATCCTCATTCCTCAAACCTCAATCCTCAACCCTCAGTCCTCATACTCAATTCTCAATTCTCAATCCTCAATCATCAATCCTCAATCTTCAATCCTCAATAATCAATCTCCAATCCTAGATCCTCAATCCCCAATCTTCAATCCTTAATCCTCAATCTTCAATCCTCAATCCCCTGTCCTCAATGTCCAATCCTCAATGCTCAATCCTCAATCCTCAATCCTCAGTCCTCAATCCTCAATCCTCAATCCTCAAACCTCAATCCTCAACCGACCGTCCTCATCTTCCATCCTCCATCCTCAATCCTCAATCCTCAATCCTCAATTCTCAATCCTCAATACTCAATCTTCAATCCACAATCCTCAATCCTCAATCCTCAATCCTCAATCCTCAATCCTCGGGCATCAATACTCAATCTTCAATCCTCAATGCTCAATCCTCAATCCTCAAGCCTCAGTCCTCAATCCTCAATCCTCAATCCTCAAACCCCAATCCTCAACCGTCAGTCCTCGTCCTCACTCCTCAACCCTCACTCCTCAATCCTCAATATTCAATCATCAATACTCAATCTTCAATCCTCAATCCTCAATCCGGAATCCTCAATCCTCAATCCTCAATATTCAACACACAACCCTCAGCCAACAATCCTCAATACTCAACCATCAATCCTCAATTCTCAATACTCAATAGAATATCCTGAATTCTCATGTTTCAATACTCAATCCACAATATTCAATAATCAAATCTCAAACCTCAATCTTCAATCCTCAGTACTCAATTTCAATCCTCAATCCTCAATTCTCAATCCTCAATACACAATCCTCAATCGTCAATCCTCAATCCCCAATCCTCAATCTTCAATCCTCAATCCTCAACCCTCAATCCTCAACCCTCAATCCTCAATCTTCAATCATCAATACTCAATCTTCAATCCTCAATCCTCAATCCTCAATCCTCAATCCTCAATAATCATTCTCCAATCCTAGATCCTCAATCCCCAATCTTCAATCCTTAATCCTCAATCTTCAATCCTCAATCCCCAGTCATCAATGTCCAATCCTCAATGCTCAATCCTCAATCCTCAATCCTCAGTCCTCAATCCTCAATCCTCAATGCTCAAACCTCAATCCTCAACCGACCGTCCTCGTCCTCCATTCTCCATCCTCAATCCTCAACCCTCAATCCTCAATTTTCAATCCTCAATACTCAATCTTCAATCCACAATCCTCAATACTCAATCCTCAATCCTCAACCCTCAATCCTCATTCCTCAAACCTCAATCCTCAACCCTCAGTCCTCACCCTCAATTCTCAATTCTCAATCCTCAATCCTCAATCCTCAATCTTCAATCCTCAATTATCAATCTCCAATCCTAGATCCTCAATCCCCAACCTTCAATCCTTAATCCTCAATCTTCAATCCTCAATCCCCAGTCCTCAATCTCGAATCCTCAATGCTCAATACTCAATCCTCAATCCTCAGTACTCAATCCTCAATCCTCAATCCTCAGGCATCAATACTCAATCTTCAATCCTCAATCCTCAATCCTCAATCCACAATCCTCAACATTCAATCCTCAATACTCAATCTTCAATCCTCAATCTTCAATCCTCAATCCCCAGTCCTCAATCTCGAATCCTCAATGCTCAGTCCTCAATCCTCAATCCTCAATACTCAATCTTCAATCCTCAATCCTCAATCCTCAATCCTCAATCCTCAATCCTCAATCCTCAATCCTCATTCTTCAATCCTCAATACCCAACCCTCAATCTTCAATCCTCAATCCTCAATCGTCATTCTTCAATCCTCAGTACCCAATCCTCAATCTTCAATTCTCAATCCTCAATTCGCAATCCACAATCCTCAATCCTCAGACCTCAAGTATCAATACTCAACCCTCAGTCCTCGTCCTCAATACTCAACCCTCAGTCTTCATCCTCAAACCTCAATCCTCAATCCTCAATCCTCAATACTCAATCCTCAATCCTCAATACTCAATCTGCAATCCTCAATCCTCAATCCTCAATCCTCAATCCTCAATCCTCATTCTTCATTCCTTAATACCCAATCCTCAATCTTCAATCCTCAATCCTCAATCCTCAATTCTCAATCCTCAATCCTCAATCCACAGACCTCAAACATCAATATTCAACCCTCAGTTCTCGTCCTCATTCCACAACCCTTAATCCTCAATCCTCAATCTTCAATCATCAATATTCAATCTTCAATCCTCAATCCTCAATCCTCAATCCTCAGTCCTCAATCCTCAATCCTCAATCTTCACTCCTCAATCCTCAATCCTCAATCCTCAATTCTCAACCCTCAATCCTCAATCCTCAATCTTCAATCCTCAATCCTCAATCATCAATCCTCAATCTTTAATCCTCAATACTGAAACTTCAATCCCCAATCCTCAATCCTCAATCCTCAATCCTCATTCTTCAATCCTCAATACCCAATCCTCAATCTTCAATTCTCAATCCTCAACTCGCAATCTACAATCCTCAATCCTCAGACCTCAAGTATCAATACTCAACCCTCAGTCCTCGTCCTCAATACTCAACCCTCAGTCTTCATCCTCAATCCTCATTTCTCAATCCTCAATACTCAATCATCAATCGTCAATCCTCAGTCCCCAAACCTCAATCTTCAATCCTCAATCCTCAACCCTCAATCCTCAACCCTCAATCCTCAATCTTCAATCCTCAATACTCAATCTTCAATCCTCAATCCTCAATCCTCAATCCTCAATCCTCAATCCTCAATCCTCAATCCTCAATCCTCAATACTCAATCTGCAATCCTCAATCCTCAATCATCAATCTTCAATCCTCATTCTTCAATCCTCAATACCCAATCCTCAATCTTCAATCCTCAATACTCAATCCTCAATATTCAATCCTCAATACTCAACCTTCAATCCTCAATCCTCAATCCTCAATCTTCAATCCTCAATACTCAATCTTCAATCTTCAATCCTCAGTCCCCAATCCTCAATCTTCAATCCTCAATCCTCAACCCTCAATCCTCATTCCTCAAACCTCAATCCTCAACTCTCAGTCCTCATTCACAATTCTCAATTCTCAATCCTCAATCCTCAATCGTCAATCTTCAATCCTCCATAATCAATCTCCAATCCAAGATCCTCAATCCCCAATCTTCAATCCTTAATCCTCAATCTTCAATCCTCAATCCCCAGTCATCAATCTTCAATCCTCAATGCCCAATCCTCAATCCTCAACCGTCAGTCCTCGTCCTCAATCCTCAACACTCAATCCTCGATCCTCAATCTTCAATCATCAATACTCAATCTTCAATCCTCAATACTCAATCCTCAATCGTCTATCCTCAACCCCAATCCTCAATCTTCAATGCTCAATCCTCAATCCTCAATCCTCAATCCTCAATCCTCAATCTTCAATCCTCAGTACTCGATATTCATTCCTCAACCCTCAATCCCCAATCCTCAATCCTCAATCCTCAATCCTGAATCCTCCATCTTCAATCCTCAATACCCAATCCTCAATCATCAATCCTCAATACTCAACCATCAATCCTCAATTCTCAATACTCAATAGAATATACTGAATTCTCATGGTTCAGTACTCAATCCACAATATTCAATAATCAAATCTCAATCCTCAGTCTTCAATCCTCAATACTCAATTTCAATCCTCAATCCTCAATCCTCAATACTCAATCCTCAATCCTCAATCCTCAGTCCTCAATCCTCAATCCTCAATCTTCAATCCTCAATCCTCAATCCTCAATCCTCAATTCTCAACCCTCAATCCTCAATCCTCAATCTTCAATCCTCAATCCTCAATCATCAATCCTCAATCTTTAATCCTCAATACTGAAACTTCAATCCCCAATCCTCAATCCTCAATCCTCAATCCTCATTCTTCAATCCTCAATACCCAATCCTCAATCTTCAATTCTCAATCCTCAACTCGCAATCTAGAATCCTCAATCCTCAGACCTCAAGTATCAATACTCAACCCTCAGTCCTCGTCCTCAATACTCAACCCTCAGTCTTCATCCTCAATCCTCATTTCTCAATCCTCAATACTCAATCATCAATCGTCAATCCTCAGTCCCCAAACCTCAATCTTCAATCCTCAATCCTCAACCCTCAATCCTCAACCCTCAATCCTCAATCTTCAATCCTCAATACTCAATCTTCAATCCTCAATCCTCAATCCTCAATCCTCAATCCTCAATCCTCAATCCTCAATCCTCAATCCTCAATACTCAATCTGCAATCCTCAATCCTCAATCATCAATCTTCAATCCTCATTCTTCAATCCTCAATACCCAATCCTCAATCTTCAATCCTCAATACTCAATCCTCAATATTCAATCCTCAATACTCAACCTTCAATCCTCAATCCTCAATCCTCAATCTTCAATCCTCAATACTCAATCTTCAATCTTCAATCCTCAGTGCCCAATCCTCAATCTTCAATCCTCAATCCTCAACCCTCAATCCTCATTCCTCAAACCTCAATCCTCAACTCTCAGTCCTCATTCACAATTCTCAATTCTCAATCCTCAATCCTCAATCGTCAATCTTCAATCCTCCATACTCAATCTCCAATCCAAGATCCTCAATCCCCAATCTTCAATCCTTAATCCTCAATCTTCAATCCTCAATCCCCAGTCATCAATCTTCAATCCTCAATGCCCAATCCTCAATCCTCAACCGTCAGTCCTCGTCCTCAATCCTCAACACTCAATCCTCGATCCTCAATCTTCAATCATCAATACTCAATCTTCAATCCTCAATACTCAATCCTCAATCGTCTATCCTCAACCCCAATCCTCAATCTTCAATGCTCAATCCTCAATCCTCAATCCTCAATCCTCAATCCTCAATCTTCAATCCTCAGTACTCGATATTCATTCCTCAACCCTCAATCCCCAATCCTCAATCCTCAATCCTCAATCCTGAATCCTCCATCTTCAATCCTCAATACCCAATCCTCAATCTTCAATCCTCAATACTCAACCATCAATCCTCAATTCTCAATACTCAATAGAATATACTGAATTCTCATGGTTCAGTACTCAATCCACAATATTCAATAATCAAATCTCAATCCTCAGTCTTCAATCCTCAATACTCAATTCCAATCCTCAATCCTCAATCATCAATACTCAATCCTCAATCGTCAATCCTCAATCCCCAATCCTCAATCCTCAATCCTCAATCCTCAACCCTCAATCCTCAACCCTCAATCCTCAATCTTCAACCCTCAATACTCAATCTTCAATACTCAATCCTCAATCCTCAATCCTCAATCCTCAATCCTCAATCCTCAATCTTCAATCCTCAATAATCAAGCTCCAATCCTACATCCTCAATCCCCAATTCTCAATCCTTAACCCTCAATCTTCAATCCTCAATCGCCAGTCCTCAATCTTCAATCCTCAATGCTCAATCCTGAATCCTGATGCCTCAGTCCTCAATCCTCAATCCTCAATCCTCAAACCTCAATCCTCAACCGTTGGTCCTCGTCCTCAATCCTGAACCCTAAATCCACAATCCTCAATATTCAATCATCAATACTCAATCTTCAGTCCTCAATCCTCAATCCTCAATCCTCAATCCTCAATCCACAATATTCAACACACAAACCTCAGCCAACAATCCTCAATACTCAACCATCAATCCTCAGTTCTCAATACTCGATAGGATATCCTGAATTCGCATGGTTCATTACTCAATCCACAATATTAAATAATCAAATCTCAATCCGCAATCTTCAATCCTCAATACTCAATTTCAATCCTCAATTCTCAATCCTCAATCCTCAGTCCTCAGTTGTCAAACCTCAATCCCCGACCCTCATCCCTCATCCTCAATCCTCAGTCCTCAATCCTCAGTCCTCAGTCCTCAAACCTCAATCTTCAACCCTCAGACGTTATCCTCAACCCTCAATCCTCAATCCTCAATCCTTAATCTTCAATCCTCAATACTCAATCTTCAATCATCAATACTCAATCCTCAATCTTCAATCCTCAATACTCAATCTTCAGTCCTCAATCCTCAATCCTCAATCCTCAATACTCTATCCTCAATCCTCAATCCTCAACCCTCAGACATTATCCTCAACCCTCAATCCTCAATCCTCAATCCTCAATCCTCAATCCTTAATCTTCAATCCTCAATACTCAATCTTCAATCATCAATCCTCAATCCTCAATCCTCAGTCGTCAATCCTCAGTCATCAATCCTCAATCTTCAATACTCAATCGTCAATCCTTAGTCCTCAATCCTCAATCCTCAATCCTCGTTCCTCAAACCTCAATCCTCAACCCTCAGTCGTCATCCTCAATTCTCAATTCTCAATCCTCAATCCTCAATCCTCAATCCTCATTCTCAAATCCTCAATACCCAATCCCCAATCTTCAATCCTCAATCCTCAATCCTCAAATCTCAATCCTCAACCGTCGGTCCTCGTCCTCAATCCTCAACCCTCAATCCTCAATCCTCAATATTCAATCATCAATAATCAATCTTCAATCCTCAATCATCAATCCTCAATCCTCAATCCTCAATCATCAATATTCAACACTCAACTCTCAACCATAAATCCTCAATATTCAACCATCGATCCTTAATTCTCAATACTCAATAGAACATCCTGAATACACATGGTTCAATACTCAATACAGAATATTCAATAATCAAATCTCAAACCTCAAGCATCAATTCTCAATACTCAACCCTCAGCACTCAGTCCTCTCTCGTCTATCCTACATCCTCAACCCTCAATCCTCAAGCGTCAATCCTCAATACTCAATCCTCAACCCTCAATCCTCAATCCTCAATCTTCAATCCTCAATACTCAATCCTCAATCCTCAATCCTCAATCCTCAATCCTCAATACTCTATCCTCAATCCTCAATCCTCAACCCTCAATCCTCAATCCTCAATCCTCAGTCATAAATCCTCAATCCTCAATCCTCAATCCTCAACCCTCAGTCCTCATCCTCAATTCTCATTTCTCAATCCTCAGTCCTCAATCCTCAGTCTTCAATCCCCAGTAATCAATCTCCAATCCCAGATCCTCAATCCCCAATCCTCAATCCTTAATCCTGAATCTTCAATCCTCAATCGCCAGTCCTCAATCTTCAATCCTCTATGCTCAATCCTCAATCCTCAGCCTAAGTCCTCAATCCTCAACCCTCAATCCTCAGACCTCAATCCTCAACCGTCAGTCCTCGTCCTCAATCCTCAACACTCAATCCTCAATCCCCAATCTTCAATCATCTATAATCAATCTTCAATCTTCAATCATCAATCCTCAGTCCTCAGTCCTCAATCCTCAGGCATCAATACTCAATCTTCAATACTCAATCCTCAATCCTCAATCCTCAATCCTCAATCCTCAATCCTCAACCCTCAATCCTCATTCCTCAAACCTCAATCCTCAACCCTCAGTCCTCATACTCAATTCTCAATTCTCAATCCTCAATCCTCAATCCTCAATCTTCAATCCTCAATAATCAATCTCCAATCCTAGATCCTCAATCCCCAATCTTCAATCCTTAATCCTCAATCTTCAATCCTCAATCCCCAGTCCTCAATGTCCAATCCTCAATGCTCAATCCTCAATCCTCAATCCTCAGTCCTCAATCCTAAATCCTCAATCCTCAAACCTCAATCCTCAACCGTCCGTCCTCATGCTCCATCCTCCATCCTCAATCCTCAATCCTCAATCCTCAATTTTCAATCCTCAATACTCAATCTTCAATCCACAATCCTCAATCCTCAACCCTCAATCCTGAATCCTCAATCCTCAGTCATCAATACTCATTCTTCAATACTCAATCCTCAATCCTCAATGCTCAATCCACAATCCTCAACCCTCAATCCTCATTCCTCAAACCTCAATCCTCAACTCTCAGTCCTGATTCTCAATTCTCAATTCTGAAACCTCAATCCTCAATCGTCAATCTTCAATCCTCCATAATCAATCTCCAATCCAAGATCCTCAACCCCAATCTTCAATCCTTAATCCTCAATCTTCAATCCTCAATCCCCAGTCATCAATCTTCAATCCTCAATGCCCAATCCTCAATCCTCAACCGTCAGTCCTCGTCCTCAATCCTCAACACTCAATCCTCAATCCTCAATCTTCAATCATCAATACTCAATCTTCAATCCTCAATACTCAATCCTCAATCGTCTATCCTCAAACCCCAATCCTCAATCTTCAATGCTCAATCCTCAATGCTCAATCCTCAATCCTCAATCTTCAATCCTCAGTACTCGATCTTCAATCCTCAACCCTCAATCCCGAATCCTCAATCCTCAATCCTCAATCCTGAATCCTCAATCTTCAATCCTCAATACCCAATCCTCAATCTTCAATCCTCAATACTCAACCATCAATCCTCAATTCTCAATACTCAATAGAATATACTGAATTCTCATGGTTCAGTACTCAATCCACAATATTCAATAATCAAATCTCAATCCTCAGTCTTCAATCCTCAATACTCAATTTCAATCCTCAATCCTCAATCCTCAATCCTCAATACTCAATCCTCAATCGTCAATCCTCAATCCCCAATCCTCAATCCTCAATCCTCAATCCTCAACACTCAATCCTCAACCCTCAATCCTCAATCTTCAACCCTCAATACTCAATCTTCAATCCTCAATCCTCAATCCTCAATCCTCAATCCTCAATTCTCAATCCTCAGACCTCAAACATCAATATTCAACCCTCAGTTCTCGTCCTCAATCCACAACCCTCAATCCTCAATCCTCAATCTTCAATCATCAATACTCAATCTTCAATCATCAATCCTCAATCCTCAATCCTCAGTCGTCAATCCTCAGTCATCAATCCTCAATCTTCAATACTCAATCGTCAATCCTTAGTCCTCAATCCTCAATCCTCAATCCTCGTTCCTCAAACCTCAATCCTCAACCCTCAGTCGTCATCCTCAATTCTCAATTCTCAATCCTCAATCCTCAATCCTCAATCCTCATTCTCAAATCCTCAATACCCAATCCCCAATCTTCAATCCTCAATCCTCAATCCTCAAATCTCAATCCTCAACCGTCGGTCCTCGTCCTCAATCCTCAACCCTCAATCCTCAATCCTCAATATTCAATCATCAATAATCAATCTTCAATCCTCAATCATCAATCCTCAATCCTCAATCCTCAATCATCAATATTCAACACTCAACTCTCAACCATAAATCCTCAATATTCAACCATCGATCCTTAATTCTCAATACTCAATAGAACATCCTGAATACACATGGTTCAATACTCAATACAGAATATTCAATAATCAAATCTCAAACCTCAAGCATCAATTCTCAATACTCAACCCTCAGCACTCAGTCCTCTCTCGTCTATCCTACATCCTCAACCCTCAATCCTCAAGCGTCAATCCTCAATACTCAATCCTCAACCCTCAATCCTCAATCCTCAATCTTCAATCCTCAATACTCAATCCTCAATCCTCAATCCTCAATCCTCAATCCTCAATACTCTATCCTCAATCCTCAATCCTCAACCCTCAATCCTCAACCCTCAATTCTCATCCCTCAAACCTCAATCCTCAATCCTCAACCGTCAGACCTCGTCCTCAATCCTCAACCCTCAATCCTCAATCCTCAATCTTCAATCATCAATAATCAATCTTCAATCCTCAATCATCAATCCTCAATCCTCAATCCGCAATCCTCAGGCATCAATACTCAGTCTATAATACTCAATCCTCAATCCTCAACCCTCAATCCTCAATCCTCAACCCTCAATCCTCATTCCTCAAACCTCAATCCTCAACCCTCAGTCCTCATTCCCAATTCACAATTCTCAAACCTCAATCCTCAATCCTCAATCTTCAATCTTCAATAATCAATCTCCAATCCTAGATCCTTAACCCCCAATCTTCAATCCTTAATCCTCAATCCCCAGTCCTCAATGTCCAATCCTCAATGCTCAATCCTCAATCCTCAATCCTCAGTCCTCAATCCTCAATCCTCAATCATCAAACCTCAATCATCAACCGTCCGTCCTCATCCTCTATCCTCCACCCTCAATACTCAATCCTCAATCTTCAATCCTCAATCCTCAATCCTCAATCCTCAATCCTCAATCCTCAATCCTCAATCCTCAACATTCAATCCTCAATACTCAATGTTCAATCATCAATCCTCAATCCTCAATACTCAATCGTCAATCCTTAGTCCTCAATCCTCAATCCTCAATCCTCGTTCCTCAAACCTCAATCCTCAACCCTCAGTCGTCATCCTCAATTCTCAATTCTCAATCCTCAAGCCTCAATCCTCAATCCTCAATCCTCAACCCTCAATCTTCAATCCTCAATAATCAAGCTCCAATCCTACATCCTCAATCCCCAATTCTCAATCCTTAATCCTCAATCTTCAATCCTCAATCGCCAGTCCTCAATCTTCAATCCTCAATGCTCAATCCTCAATCCTCAAACCTCAGTCCTCAATCCTCAATCCTCAATCCTCAAACCTCAATCCTCAACCGTCAGTCCTCGTCCTCAATCCTCAGCCCTTAATCCACAATCCTCAATATTCAATCATCAATACTCAATCTTCAGTCCTCAATCCTCAATCCTCAATCCTCAATCCTCAATCCTCAATATTCAACACACAAACCTCAGCCAACAATCCTCAATACTCAACCATCAATCCTCAGTTCTCAATACTCGATAGGATATCCTGAATTCGCATGGTTCAATACTCAATCCACAATATTAAATAATCAAATCTCAATCCGCAATCTTCAATCCTCAATACTCAATTTCAATCCTCAATTCTCAATCCTCAATCCTCAGTCCGCAGTCGTCAAACCCCAATCCCCGACCCTCATCCCTCATCCTCAATCCTCAGTCCTCAATCCTCAGTCCTCAGTCCTCAAACCTCAATCTTCAACCCTCAGACATTATCCTCAACCCTCAATCCTCAATCCTCAATCCTCAATCTTCAATCCTCAATACTCAACCTTCAATCCTCAATCCTCAATCCTCAATCCTCAATATTCAATCCTCAATACTCAACCTTCAATCCTCAATCCTCAATCCTCAATCCTCAGTCATAAATCCTCAATCCTCAATACTCAATCGTCAATCCTCAGTCCTCAATCCGCAATCCTCAATCCTCGTTCCTCAATCCTCAATCCTCAACCCTCAGTCCTCATCCTCAATTCTCATTTCTCAATCCTCAGTCCTCAATCCTCAGTCTTCAATCCCCAGTAATCAATCTCCAATCCCAGATCCTCAATCCCCAATCCTCAATCCTTAATCCTGAATCTTCAATCCTCAATCGCCAGTCCTCAATCTTCAATCCTCTATGCTCAATCCTCAATCCTCAGCCTAAGTCCTCAATCCTCAACCCTCAATCCTCAGACCTCAATCCTCAACCGTCAGTCCTCGTCCTCAATCCTCAACACTCAATCCTCAATCCCCAATCTTCAATCATCTATAATCAATCTTCAATCTTCAATCATCAATCCTCAATCCTCAGTCCTCAATCCTCAGGCATCAATACTCAATCTTCAATACTCAATCCTCAATCCTCAATCCTCAATCCTCAATCCTCAACCCTCAATCCTCATTCCTCAAACCTCAATCCTCAACCCTCAGTCCTCATACTCAATTCTCAATTCTCAATTCTCAATCCTCAATCCTCAATCCTCAATCTTCAATCCTCAATAATCAATCTCCAATCCTAGATCCTCAATCCCCAATCTTCAATCCTTAATCCTCAATCTTCAATCCTCAATCCCCAGTCCTCAATGTCCAATCCTCAATGCTCAATCCTCAATCCTCAATCCTCAGTCCTCAATCCTAAATCCTCAATCCTCAAACCTCAATCCTCAACCGTCCGTCCTCATGCTCCATCCTCCATCCTCAATCCTCAATCCTCAATCCTCAATTTTCAATCCTCAATACTCAATCTTCAATCCACAATCCTCAATCCTCAACCCTCAATCCTGAATCCTCAATCCTCAGTCATCAATACTCAATCTTCAATACTCAATCCTCAATCCTCAATGCTCAATCCACAATCCTCAACCCTCAATCCTCATTCCTCAAACCTCAATCCTCAACTCTCAGTCCTGATTCTCAATTCTCAATTCTCAAACCTCAATCCTCAATCGTCAATCTTCAATCCTCCATAATCAATCTCCAATCCAAGATCCTCAACCCCAATCTTCAATCCTTAATCCTCAATCTTCAATCCTCAATCCCCAGTCATCAATCTTCCATCCTCAATGCCCAATCCTCAATCCTCAACCGTCAGTCCTCGTCCTCAATCCTCAACACTCAATCCTCAATCCTCAATCTTCAATCATCAATACTCAATCTTCAATCCTCAATACTCAATCCTCAATCGTCTATCCTCAAACCCCAATCCTCAATCTTCAATGCTCAATCCTCAATGCTCAATCCTCAATCCTCAATCCTCAATCTTCAATCCTCAGTACTCGATCTTCAATCCTCAACCCTCAATCCCCAATCCTCAATCCTCAATCCTCAATCCTGAATCCTCAATCTTCAATCCTCAATACCCAATCCTCAATCTTCAATCCTCAATACTCAACCATCAATCCTCAATTCTCAATACTCAATAGAATATACTGAATTCTCATGGTTCAGTACTCAATCCACAATATTCAATAATCAAATCTCAATCCTCAGTCTTCAATCCTCAATACTCAATTTCAATCCTCAATCCTCAATCCTCAATCCTCAATACTCAATCCTCAATCGTCAATCCTCAATCCCCAATCCTCAATCCTCAATCCTCAATCCTCAACCCTCAATCCTCAACCCTCAATCCTCAATCTTCAACCCTCAATACTCAATCTTCAATCCTCAATCCTCAATCCTCAATCATCAATCCTCAATTCTCAATCCTCAGACCTCAAACATCAATATTCAACCCTCAGTTCTCGTCCTCAATCCACAACCCTCAATCCTCAATCCTCAATCTTCAATCATCAATATTCAATCTTCAATCCTCAATCCTCTATCCTCAACCTTCAATCCTCAATCCTCAATCTTCAATCCTCAATCCTCAATCCTCAATCCTCAATCCTCAACCCTCAATCCTCAATCCTCTATCTTCAATCCTCAATAATCAATCTCCAATACTAGATCCTCAATCCCCAATCTTCAATCCTTAATCGTCAATCTTCAGTCCTCAATCCCCAGTCCTCAATCTCCAATCCTCAATGCTCAATCCTCAATCCTCAATCCTCAGTACTCAATCCTCAATCCTCAATCCTCAGGCATCAATACTCAATCTTCAATCCTCAATCCTCAATCCTCAATCCTCAATCCACAATCCTCAACCTTCAATCCTCAACACTCAATCCTCAATCCTCAATCCTCAATCCTCAATCCTCAATACTCAACCTTCAATCCTCAATCCTCAATCCTCAATCCTCAATATTCAATCCTCAATACTCAACCTTCAGTCCTCAATCCTCAATCCTCAATCCTCAGTCATAAATCCTCAATCTTCAATACTCAATCGTCAATCCACAGTCCTCAGTCCTCAATCCTCAATCCTCGTTCCTCAATCCTCAATCCTCAACCCTCAGTCCTCATCCTCAATTCTCATTTCTCAATCCTCAGTCCTCAATCCTCAGTCTTCAATCCCCAGTAATCAATCTCCAATCCCAGATCCTCAATCCCCAATCCTCTATCCTTAATCCTGAATCTTCAATCCTCAATCGCCAGTCCTCAATCTTCAATCCTCTATGCTCAATCCTCAATCCTCAGCCTAAGTCCTCAATCCTCAACCCTCAATCGTCAAACCTCAATCCTCATTCCTCAAACCTCAATCCTCAACTCTCAGTCCTGATTCTCAATTCTCAATTCTCAAACCTCAATCCTCAATCGTCAATCTTCAATCCTCCATAATCAATCTCCAATCCAAGATCCTCAACCCCAATCTTCAATCCTTAATCCTCAATCTTCAATCCTCAATCCCAAGTCATCAATCTTCAATCCTCAATGCCCAATCCTCAATCCTCAACCCTCAGTCCTCGTCCTCAATCCTCAACACTCAATCCTCAATCCTCAATCTTCAATCATCAATACTCAATCTTCAATCCTCAATACTCAATCCTCAATCGTCTATCCTCAAACCCCAATCCTCAATCTTCAATGCTCAATCCTCAATGCTCAATCCTCAATCCTCAATCCTCAATCTTCAATCCTCAGTACTCGATCTTCAATCCTCAACCCTCAATCCCCAATCCTCAATCCTCAATCCTCAATCCTGAATCCTCAATCTTCAATCCTCAATACCCAATCCTCAATCTTCAATCCTCAATACTCAACCATCAATCCTCAACTCTCAATACTCAATAGAATATACTGAATTCTCATGGTTCAGTACTCAATCCACAATATTCAATAATCAAATCTCAATCCTCAGTCTTCAATCCTCAATACTCAATTTCAATCCTCAATCCTCAATCCTCAATCCTCAATACTCAATCCTCAATCGTCAATCCTCAATCCCCAATCCTCAATCCTCAATCCTCAATCCTCAACCCTCAATCCTCAACCCTCAATCCTCAATCTTCAACCCTCAATACTCAATCTTCAATCCTCAATCCTCAATCCTCAATCCTCAATCCTCAATCCTCAATCCTCAATCCTCAATCCTCAATACTCAATCTGCAATCCTCAAACCTCAATCCTTAATCCTCTATCCTCATTCTTCAATCCACAATGCCCAATCCTCAATCTTCAATCTTCAATCCTCAATCTTCAATTCTCAATCCTCAATTCTCAATCCTCAGACCTCAAACATCAATATTCAACCCTCAGTTCTCGTCCTCAATCCACAACCCTCAATCCTCAATCCTCAATCTTCAATCATCAATATTCAATCTTCAATCCTCAATCCTCTATCCTCAATCCTCAATCCTCAATCCTCAATCTTCAATCCTCAATCCTCAATCCTCAATCCTCAATCCTCAATCCTCAACCCTCAATCCTCAATCCTCAATCTTCAATCCTCAATAATCAATCTCCAATCCTAGATCCTCAATCCCCAATCTTCAATCCTTAATCGTCAATCTTCAATCCTCAATCCCCAGTCCTCAATCTCCAATCCTCAATGCTCAATCCTCAATCCTCAATCCTCAGTACTCAATCCTCAATCCTCAATCCTCAGGCATCAATACTCAATCTTCAATCCTCAATCCTCAATCCTCAATCCTCAATCCACAATCCTCAACCTTCAATCCTCAACACTCGATCTTCAATCCTCAATCCTCAATCCTCAATCCTCAATACTCAACCTTCAATCCTCAATCCTCAATCTTCAATCCTCAATACCCAATCCTCAATCTTCAATCCTCAATACTCAACCATCAATCCTCAAATCTCAATACTCAATAGAATATACTGTATTCTCATGGTTCAGTACTCAATCCACAATATTCAATAATCAAATCTCAATCCTCAGTCTTCAATCCTCAATACTCAATTTCAATCCTCAATCATCAATCCTCAATCCTCAATACTCAATCCTCAATCGTCAATCCTCAATCCCCAATCCTCAATCCTCAATCCTTAATCCTCAACCCTCAATCCTCAACCCTCAATCCTCAATCTTCAACCCTCAATACTCAATCTTCAATCCTCAATCCTCAATCCTCAATCCTCAATCCTCAATTCTCAATCCTCAATCCTCAATCCTCAATACTCAATCTGCAATCCTCAATCCTCAATCCTTAATCCTCACTCCTCATTCATCAATCCTCAATGCCCAATCCTCAATCTTCAATCTTCAATCCTCTATCTTCAATTCTCAATCCTCAATTCTCAATCCTCAGACCTCAAACATCAATATTCAACGCTCAGTTCTCGTCCTCAATCCACAACCCTCAATCCTCAATCCTCAATCTTCAATCATCAATATTCAATCTTCAATCCTCAATCCTCAATCCTCAACCCTCAATCCTCAATCCTCAATCTTCAATCCTCAATCCTCAATCCTCAATCCTCAATCCTCAACCCTCAATCCTCAATCCTCAATCTTCAATTCTCAATAATCAATCTTCAATCCTAGATCCTCAATCCCCAATCTTCAATCCTTAATCGTCAATCTTCAATCCTCAATCCCCAGTCCTCAATCTCCAATCCTCAATGCTCAATCCTCAATCCTCAATCCTCAGTACTCAATCCTCAATCCTCAATCCTCAGGCATCAATACTCAATCTTCAATCCTCAATCCTCAATCCTCAATCCTCAATCCACAATCCTCAACCTTCAATCCTCAACACTCAATCTTCAATCCTCAATCCTCAATACTCAATCCTCAATCCTCAATCCTCAATCCGCAATATTCAATCCTCAATACTCAATCTTCAATCATCAATCCTCAATCCTCAATCCTCAGTCGTCAATCCTCAGTCATCAATCCTCTATCTTCAATACTCAGTCGTCAATCCTTAGTCCTCAATACTCAATCCTCAATCCTCGTCCCTCAAACCTCAATCCTCAATCGTCAGTCGTCATCCTCAATTCTCAATTCTCAATCCTCAATCCTCAATCCTCAATCCTCAATCTTCAATCCTCAATTATCAATCTCCAATCCTGCATCCTCAATCCCCAATCCTCAATCCTTAATCCTCAATATTCAATCCTCAATCGCCAGTCCTCAATCTTCAATCCTCAATGCTCAGTCCTCAATCCTCAAGCCTCAGTCCTCAATCCTCAATCCTCAATCCTCAAACCTCAATCCTCAATCCTCAATCCTCAATATTCAACACACAACCCTCAGCCAACAATCCTCAATACTCAACCATCAATCCTCAGTTCTCAGTACTCAATAGGATATCCTGAATTCGCATGGTTCAATACTCAATCCACAATATTCAATAATCAAATCTCAATCCTCAAACTTCAATCCTCCATACACAATTTCAATCCTCAATTCTCAATCCTCAATCCTCAGCCCTCAGTCGTCAAACCTCAATCCCCGACACTCAGCCCTCGTCCTCAATCCTCAGTCCTCAATCCTCAATCCTCAGTCCTCAAACGTCAATCCTCAATCCTCAGATATTATCCTCAACACTCAATCCTCAATCCTCAATCCTCAATCTTCAATCCTCAATACTCAATCTTTAATCCTCAATACTCAATCTTCAATCCTCAATCCTCAATCCTCAATCCTCAATACTCAATTCTCAATACTCAATCGAATATCCTGAATTCTCATTGTTCAATACTCAATCCACAATATTCAATAATCAAATCTCAATCCTCAATCTTCTATCCTCAATCCTCAATCCTCAATATTGAATCCTCAATACTCAATCTTCAATCATCAATCCTCAATCCTCAATCCTCAATCCTCAATCCTCAATACTCAATCTGCAATCCTCAAACCTCAATCCTTAATCCTCTATCCTCATTCTTCAATCCACAATGCCCAATCCTCAATCTTCAATCTTCAATCCTCAATCTTCAATTCTCAATCCTCAATTCTCAATCCTCAGACCTCAAACATCAATATTCAACCCTCAGTTCTCGTCCTCAATCCACAACCCTCAATCCTCAATCCTCAATCTTCAATCATCAATATTCAATCTTCAATCCTCAATCCTCTATCCTCAATCCTCAATCCTCAATCCTCAATCTTCAATCCTCAATCCTCAATCCTCAATCCTCAATCCTCAATCCTCAACCCTCAATCCTCAATCCTCAATCTTCAATCCTCAATAATCAATCTCCAATCCTAGATCCTCAATCCCCAATCTTCAATCCTTAATCGTCAATCTTCAATCCTCAATCCCCAGTCCTCAATCTCCAATCCTCAATGCTCAATCCTCAATCCTCAATCCTCAGTACTCAATCCTCAATCCTCAATCCTCAGGCATCAATACTCAATCTTCAATCCTCAATCCTCAATCCTCAATCCTCAATCCACAATCCTCAACCTTCAATCCTCAACACTCGATCTTCAATCCTCAATCCTCAATCCTCAATCCTCAATACTCAACCTTCAATCCTCAATCCTCAATCTTCAATCCTCAATACCCAATCCTCAATCTTCAATCCTCAATACTCAACCATCAATCCTCAAGTCTCAATACTCAATAGAATATACTGTATTCTCATGGTTCAGTACTCAATCCACAATATTCAATAATCAAATCTCAATCCTCAGTCTTCAATCCTCAATACTCAATTTCAATCCTCAATCATCAATCCTCAATCCTCAATACTCAATCCTCAATCGTCAATCCTCAATCCCCAATCCTCAATCCTCAATCCTTAATCCTCAACCCTCAATCCTCAACCCTCAATCCTCAATCTTCAACCCTCAATACTCAATCTTCAATCCTCAATCCTCAATCCTCAATCCTCAATCCTCAATCCTCAATCCTCAATCCTCAATCCTCAATACTCAATCTGCAATCCTCAATCCTCAATCCTTAATCCTCACTCCTCATTCATCAATCCTCAATGCCCAATCCTCAATCTTCAATCTTCAATCCTCAATCTTCAATTCTCAATCCTCAATTCTCAATCCTCAGACCTCAAACATCAATATTCAACGCTCAGTTCTCGTCCTCAATCCACAACCCTCAATCCTCAATCCTCAATCTTCAATCATCAATATTCAATCTTCAATCCTCAATCCTCAATCCTCAACCCTCAATCCTCAATCCTCAATCTTCAATCCTCAATCCTCAATCCTCAATCCTCAATCCTCAACCCTCAATCCTCAATCCTCAATCTTCAATTCTCAATAATCAATCTTCAATCCTAGATCCTCAATCCCCAATCTTCAATCCTTAATCGTCAATCTTCAATCCTCAATCCCCAGTCCTCAATCTCCAATCCTCAATGCTCAATCCTCAATCCTCAATCCTCAGTACTCAATCCTCAATCCTCAATCCTCAGGCATCAATACTCAATCTTCAATCCTCAATCCTCAATCCTCAATCCTCAATCCACAATCCTCAACCTTCAATCCTCAACACTCAATCTTCAATCCTCAATCCTCAATACTCAATCCTCAATCCTCAATCCTCAATCCGCAATATTCAATCCTCAATACTCAATCTTCAATCATCAATCCTCAATCCTCAATACTCAGTCGTCAATCCTTAGTCCTCAATACTCAATCCTCAATCCTCGTCCCTCAAACCTCAATCCTCAATCGTCAGTCGTCATCCTCAATTCTCAATTCTCAATCCTCAATCCTCAATCCTCAATCCTCAATATTCAATCCTCAATTATCAATCTCCAATCCTGCATCCTCAATCCCCAATCCTCAATCCTTAATCCTCAATATTCAATCCTCAATCGCCAGTCCTCAATCTTCAATCCTCAATGCTCAGTCCTCAATCCTCAAGCCTCAGTCCTCAATCCTCAATCCTCAATCCTCAAACCTCAATCCTCAATCCTCAATCCTCAATATTCAACACACAACCCTCAGCCAACAATCCTCAATACTCAACCATCAATCCTCAGTTCTCAGTACTCAATAGGATATCCTGAATTCGCATGGTTCAATACTCAATCCACAATATTCAATAATCAAATCTCAATCCTCAAACTTCAATCCTCCATACACAATTTCAATCCTCAATTCTCAATCCTCAATCCTCAGCCCTCAGTCGTCAAACCTCAATCCCCGACCCTCAGCCCTCGTCCTCAATCCTCAGTCCTCAATCCTCAATCCTCAGTCCTCAAACGTCAATCCTCAATCCTCAGATATTATCCTCAACACTCAATCCTCAATCCTCAATCCTCAATCTTCAATCCTCAATACTCAATCTTTAATCCTCAATACTCAATCTTCAATCCTCAATCCTCAATCCTCAATCCTCAATCCTCAATTCTCAATCCTCTATCCTCAATCCTCGTTCTTCAATCCTCAATACCAAATCCTCAATCTTCAATCCTCTATCCTCAATTCATAATCCTCAATCGTCAATCCACAGACCTCAAGTATCAATACTCAATCCTCAGTCCTCGTCCTCAATACACAACCCTCAGTCATCAATCCTCAACCTTCATTCATCAATATTCAACCTTCAATCCACAATCCACAATCCTCAATGTTCAATCCTCAATTCCCAATCCTCAACCTTCAATCCTCAATCCTCGATCCTCAATCCTCAATCCTCAATCCTCAATCCTCAATCCTCAGACCTCAAACCTCAATCCTGAACCCTGAATCCTGAATCCTCAATCTTCAGCCCTCAGTCCTCAACAATCAGTTGTCAATCCTCAATCCTCCAAAGAATATCATCAATTCACAGTTTTCAATACTCTATACTCAATCAGCAATCTTCAAGTCTCTATCCACAAACATCAATTCTCATCACTCAACCCCCAACACTCAGTCCCCAATCCTCAATATTCAATCCTCAATCCTCAATCCTCAATCCACAATCTTCAACCTTCAATCCTCAATACTCAATCTTCAATCCTCAATCCTCAATCCTCAATCCTCAATCCTCAATCCTCAATCCTCAATCCTCAATATTGAATCCTCAATACTCAATCTTCAATCATCAATACTCAATCCTCAATCGTCTATCCTCAAACCCCAATCCTCAATCTTCAATGCTCAATCCTCAATGCTCAATCCTCAATCCTCAATCCTCAATCTTCAATCCTCAGTACTCGATCTTCAATCCTCAACCCTCAATCCCCAATCCTCAATCCTCAATCCTCAATCCTGAATCCTCAATCTTCAATCCTCAATACCCAATCCTCAATCTTCAATCCTCAATACTCAACCATCAATCCTCAATTCTCAATACTCAACCTTCAATCCTCAATCCTCAGTCCTCAATCCTCAATATTCAATCCTCAATACTCAACCTTCAGTCCTCAATCCTCAATCCTCAATCCTCAGTCATAAATCCTCAATCTTCAATACTCAATCGTCAATCCTCAGTCCTCAATCCTCAATCCTCAATCCTCGTTCCTCAATCCTCAATCCTCAACCCTCAGTCCTCATCCTCAATTCTCATTTCTCAATCCTCAGTCCTCAATCCTCAGTCTTCAATCCCCAGTAATCAATCTCCAATCCCAGATCCTCAATCCCCAATCCTCAATCCTTAATCCTGAATCTTCAATCCTCAATCGCCAGTCCTCAATCTTCAATCCTCTATGCTCAATCCTCAATCCTCAGCCTAAGTCCTCAATCCTCAACCCTCAGTCGTCAAACCTCAATCCTCATTCCCCAAACCTCAATCCTCAACTCTCAGTCCTGATTCTCAATTCTCAATTCTCAAACCTCAATCCTCAATCGTCAATCTTCAATCATCCATAATCAATCTCCAATCCAAGATCCTCAACCCCAATCTTCAATCCTTAATCCTCAATCTTCAATCCTCAATCCCCAGTCATCAATCTTCAATCCTCAATGCCCAATCCTCAATCCTCAACCGTCAGTCCTCGTCCTCAATCCTCAACACTCAATCCTCAATCCTCAATCTTCAATCATCAATACTCAATCTTCAATCCTCAATACTCAATCCTCAATCGTCTATCCTCAAACCCCAATCCTCAATCTTCAATGCTCAATCCTCAATGCTCAATCCTCAATCCTCAATCCTCAATCTTCAATCCTCAGTACTCGATCTTCAATCCTCAACCCTCAATCCCCAATCCTCAATCCTCAATCCTCAATCCTGAATCCTCAATCTTCAATCCTCAATACCCAATCCTCAATCTTCAATCCTCAATACTCAACCATCAATCCTCAATTCTCAATACTCAATAGAATATACTGAATTCTCATGGTTCAGTACTCAATCCACAATATTCAATAATCAAATCTCAATCCTCAGTCTTCAATCCTCAATACTCAATTTCAATCCTCAATCCTCAATCCTCAATCCTCAATACTCAATCCTCAATCGTCAATCCTCAATCCCCAATCCTCAATCCTCAATCCTCAATCCTCAACCCTCAATCCTCAACCCTCAATCCTCAATCTTCAACCCTCAATACTCAATCTTCAATCCTCAATCCTCAATCCTCAATCCTCAATCCTCAATCCTCAATCCTCAATCCTCAATCCTCAATACTCAATCTGCAATCCTCAAACCTCAATCCTTAATCCTCTATCCTCATTCTTCAATCCACAATGCCCAATCCTCAATCTTCAATCTTCAATCCTCAATCTTCAATTCTCAATCCTCAATTCTCAATCCTCAGACCTCAAACATCAATATTCAACCCTCAGTTCTCGTCCTCAATCCACAACCCTCAATCCTCAATCCTCAATCTTCAATCATCAATATTCAATCTTCAATCCTCAATCCTCTATCCTCAATCCTCAATCCTCAATCCTCAATCTTCAATCCTCAATCCTCAATCCTCAATCCTCAATCCTCAACCCTCAATCCTCAATCCTCAATCTTCAATCCTCAATAATCAATCTCCAATCCTAGATCCTCAATCCCCAATCTTCAATCCTTAATCCTCAATCTTCAATCCTCAATCCCCAGTCCTCAATCTCCAATCCTCAATGCTCAATCCTCAATCCTCAATCCTCAGTACTCAATCCTCAATCCTCAATCCTCAGGCATCAATACTCAATCTTCAATCCTCAATCCTCAATCCTCAATCCTCAATCCTCAATCCACAATCCTCAACCTTCAATCCTCAACACTCGATCTTCAATCCTCAATCCTCAATCCTCAATCCTCAATACTCAACCTTCAATCCTCAATCCTCAATCTTCAATCCTCAATACCCCATCCTCAATCTTCAATCCTCAATACTCAACCATCAATCCTCAAATCTCAATACTCAATAGAATATACTGTATTCTCATGGTTCAGTACTCAATCCACAATATTCAATAATCAAATCTCAATCCTCAGTCTTCAATCCTCAATACTCAATTTCAATCCTCAATCATCAATCCTCAATCCTCAATACTCAATCCTCAAACGTCAATCCTCAATCCCCAATCCTCAATCCTCAATCCTTAATCCTCAACCCTCAATCCTCAACCCTCAATCCTCAATCTTCAACCCTCAATACTCAATCTTCAATCCTCAATCCTGAATCCTCAATCCTCAATCCTCAATCCTCAATCCTCAATCCTCAATCCTCAATAATCAATCTGCAATCCTCAATCCTCAATCCTTAATCCTCAATCCTCATTCTTCAATCCTCAATGCCCAATCCTCAATCTTCAACCTTCAATCCTCAATCTTCAATTCTCAATCCTCAATTCTCAATCCTCAGACCTCAAACATCAATATTCAACGCTCAGTTCTCGTCCTCAATCCACAACCCTCAATCCTCAATCCTCAATCTTCAATCATCAATATTCAATCTTCAATCCTCAATACTCAATCCTCAATCCTCAATCCTCAATCCTCAATCTTCAATCCTCAATCCTCAATCCTCAATCCTCAATCCTCAACCCTCAATCCTCAATCCTCAATCTTCACTTCTCAATAATCAATCTTCAATCCTAGATCCTCAATCCCCAATCTTCAATCCTTAATCGTCAATCTTCAATCCTCAATCCCCAGTCCTCAATCTCCAATCCTCAATGCTCAATCCTCAATCCTCAAACCTCAGTACTCAATCCTCAATCCTCAATCCTCAGGCATCAATACTCAATCTTCAATCCTCAATCCTCAATCCTCAATCCTCAATCCACAATCCTCAACCTTCAATCCTCAACACTCAATCTTCAATCCTCAATCCTCAATCCTCAATCCTCAATCCTCAATCCTCAATCCGCAATATTCAATCCTCAATACTCAGTCTTCAATCATCAATCCTCAATCCTCAATCCTCAGTCGTCAATCCTCAGTCATCAATCCTCTATCTTCAATACTCAGTCGTCAATCCTTAGTCCTCAATACTCAATCCTCAATCCTCGTCCCTCAAACCTCAATCCTCAATCGTCAGTCGTCATCCTCAATTCTCAATCCTCAATCCTCAATCCTCAATCCTCAATCCTCAATCTTCAATCCTCAATTATCAATCTCCAATCCTGCATCCTCAATCCCCAATCCTCAATCCTTAATCCTCAATATTCAATCCTCAATCGCCAGTCCTCAATCTTCAATCCTCAATGCTCAGTCCTCAATCCTCAAGCCTCAGTCCTCAATCCTCAATCCTCAATCCTCAAACCTCAATCCTCAATCCTCAATCCTCAATATTCAACACACAACCCTCAGCCAACAATCCTCGATACTCAACCATCAATCCTCAGTTCTCAGTACTCAATAGGATATCCTGAATTCGCATGGTTCAATACTCAATCCACAATATTCAATAATCAAATCTCAATCCTCAAACTTCAATCCTCCATACACAATTTCAATCCTCAATTCTCAATCCTCAATCCTCAGCCCTCAGTCGTCAAACCTCAATCCCCGACCCTCAGCCCTCGTCCTCAATCCTCAGTCCTCAATCCTCAATCCTCAGTCCTCAAACGTCAATCCTCAATCCTCAGATATTATTCTCAACGCTCAATCCTCAATCCTCAATCCTCAATCTTCAATCCTCAATACTCAATCTTTAATCCTCAATACTCAATCTTCAATCCTCAATCCTCAATCCTCAATCCTCAATACTCAATTCTCAATACTCAATCGAATATCCTGAATTCTCATTGTTCAATGCTCAATCCACAATATTCAATAATCAAATCTCAATCCTCAATCTTCTATCCTCAATCCTCAATCCTCAATATTGAATCCTCAATACTCAATCTTCAATCATCAATCCTCAATCCTCAATCCTCAGTCCTCAATCCTCAATCCTCAATCCTCAATCCTCAGACCTCAAACCTCAATCCTGAACCCTGAATCCTGAATCCTCAATCTTCAGCCCTCAGTCCTCAACAATCAGTTGTCAATCCTCAATCCTCCAAAGAATATCATCAATTCACAGTTTTCAATACTCTATACTCAATCAGCAATCTTCAAGTCTCTATCCACAAACATCAATTCTCATCACTCAACCCCCAACACTCAGTCCCCAATCCTCAATATTCAATCCTCAATCCTCAATCCTCAATCCACAATCTTCAACCTTCAATCCTCAATACTCAATCTTCAATCCTCAATCCTCAATCCTCAATCCTCAATCCTCAATCCTCAATCCTCAATCCTCAATATTGAATCCTCAATACTCAATCTTCAATCATCAATCCTCAATCCTCAATCCTCAGTCCTCAATCCTCAGTCATCAATCCTCAATCCTCAGCCCTCAATCCTCATTCCTCAAACCTCTATCCTCAGCTCTCAGTCCTCATTCTCAATTCTCAATTCTCAATCCTCAATCCTCAATCGTCAATCTTCAATCCTCCATAATCAATCTCCAATACAAGATCCTCAATCCCCAATCTTCAATCCTTAATCCTCAATCTTCAATCCTCAATCCCCAGTCATCAATCTTCAATCCTCAATGCTCAATCCTCAATCCTCAACCGTCAGTCCTCGTCCTCAATCCTCAAAACTCAATCCTCAATCCTCAATCTTCAATCATCAATACTCAATCTTCAATCCTCAATACTCAATCCTCAAACGTCAATCCTCAATCCCCAATCCTCAATCTTCAATGCTCAATCCTCAATCTTCAATCCTCAACCCTCAATCCTCAATCCTCAATCCTCAATCCTCAATCCTCAATCATCAATCCTCAATACTCAATCTGCAATCCTCAATCCTCAATCCTCAATCCTCAATCCTCATTCTTCAATCCTCAATACCCAATCCTCAATCCTCAATCCTCAATCCTCAATCCTCAATTCTCAATCCTCAATCCTCAATCCTCAGACCACAAACATCAATATTCAACCCTCAGTTCTCGTCCTCAATCCACAACCCTCAATCCTCAATCCTCAATCTTCAATCATCAATATTCAATCTTCAATCATCAATCCCCAATCCTCAATCCTCAATCCTCAATCCTCAATCTTCAATCCTCAATGCTCAATCCTCAATCCTCAATCCTCAACCCTCAATCCTCAATCCTCAATCTTCAATCCTCAATAATCAATCTCCAATCCTAGATCCTCAATCCCCAATCTTCAATCCTTAATCCTCAATCTTCAATCCTCAATCCCCAGTCCTCAATCTCCAATCCTCAATGCTCAATCCTCAATCCTCAATCCTCAATCCTCAATATTCAACACACAACCCTCAGCCAACAATCCTCAATACTCAACCATCAATCCTCAGTTCTCAATGCTCAATAGGATATCCTGAATTCGCATGGTTCAATACTCAATCCACAATACTCAATAATCAAATCTCAATCCTCAATCTTCAATCCTCAATACTCAATTTCAATCCTCAATTCTCAATCCTCAATCCTCAGTCCTCAGTCGTCATACCTCAATCCCCGACCCTCAGCCCTCATCCTCAATCCTCAGTCCTCAATCCTCAGTCCTCAGTCCTCAAACCTCAATCCTCAGCCCTCAGATATTATCCTCAACACTCAATCCTCAATCCTCAATTCTCAATCTTCAATCCTCAGTACTCAATCTTTAATCCTCAATCCTCAGTCCTCAAACCTCAATTCTGAATCCTCAGTACTCAAATATCAATCCTCAATCCTCAGTCCTCAGTACTCAACCATCCTCAACTCTCAATACTCAATAGAATACCCTGAATTCTCAGGATTCAACACACAAACCTCAACCCTCAACCCTCAGCCCTCATCCTCCATCCTCAATCCTCAATCTTCAATCCTCAATACTCAATCTTCAATTCTCAATCCTCAATCCTCAATCCTCAATCCTCAATCCTCAATCCTCAATCCACAATCCTCAACCGTCAATCCTCAACACTCAATCTTCAATCCTCAATCCTCAATCCTCAATCCTCAATCCTCAATCCGCAATATTCAATCCTCAATACTCAATCTTCAATCATCAATCCTCAATCCTCAATCCTCAGTCGTCAATCCTCAGTCATCAATCCTCTATCTTCAATACTCAGTCGTCAATCCTTAGTCCTCAGTACTCAATCCTCAATCCTCGTTCCTCAAACCTCAATCCTCAATCGTCAGTCGTCATCCTCAATTCTCAATTCTCAATCCTCAATCCTCAATCCTCAATCCTCAATCTTCAATCCTCAATAATCAATCTCCAATCCTGCATCCTCAATCCCCAATCCTCAATCCTTAATCCTCAATATTCAATCCTCAATCGCCAGTCCTCAATCTTCAATCCTCAATGCTCAGTCCTCAATCCTCAAGCCTCAGTCCTCAATCCTCAATCCTCAATCCTCATTCTTCAATCCTCAATACCCAATCCTCAATCTTCAATCCTCAATCCTCAATCCTCAATCCTCAATATTCAATCCTCAATACTCAACCTTCTATCCCCAATCCTCAATCCTCAATCCTCAGTCACAAATCCTCAATCTTCAATGCTCAATCGTCAATCCTCAGTCCTCAATCCTCAATCCTCAATCCTCGTTCCTCAAACCTCAATCCTCAACCCTCAGTCCTCATCCTTAATTCTCATTTCTCAATCCTCAGTCCTCAATCCTCTATCATCAATCCCCAATAGTCAATCTCCAATCCTAGATCCTCAATCCCCAATCCTCAATCCTTAATCCTCAATCTTCAATCCTCAATCGCCAGTCCTTAATCTTCAATCCTCTATGCTCAATCATCAATCCTCAGCCTCAGTCCTCAATCCTCAACCCTCAATCCTCAAACCTCAATCCTCAACCGTCAGTCCTCGTCCTCAATCCTCAACACTCAATCCTCAATCCTCAATCTTCAATCATCAATAATCAATCTTCAATCCTCAATCATCAATCCTCAATCCTCAATCCTCAATCCTCAGGCATGAATACTCAATCTTCAATACTCAATCCTCAATCCTCAATCCTCAATCCTCAATCCTCAACCCTCAATCCTCATTCCTCAAACCTCAATCCTCAACCCTCAGTCCTCATACCCAATTCACAATTCTCAAACCTCAATCCTCAATCCTCAATCTTCAATCTTCAATTATCAATCTCCAATCCTAGATCCTTAATCCCCAATCTTCAATCCTTAATCCTCAATCCCCAGTCCTCAATGTCCAATCCTCAATGCTCAATCCTCAATCCTCAATCCTCAGTCCTCAATCCTCAATACTCAATCCTCAATCGTCAATCCTCAATCCCCAATCCTCAATCCTCAATCCTTAATCCTCAACCCTCAATCCTCAACCCCCAATCCTCAATCTTCAACCCTCAATACTCAATCTTCAATCCTCAATCCTGAATCCTCAATCCTCAATCCTCAATCCTCAATCCTCAATCCTCAATCCTCAATACTCAATCTGCAATCCTCAATCCTCAATCCTTAATCCTCAATCCTCATTCTTCAATCCTCAATGCCCAATCCTCAATCTTCAATCTTCAATCCTCAATCTTCAATTCTCAATCCTCAATTCTCAATCCTCAGACCTCAAACATCAATATTCAACGCTCAGTTCTCGTCCTCAATCCACAACCCTCAATCCTCAATCCTCAATCTTCAATCATCAATATTCAATCTTCAATCCTCAATCCTCAATCCTCAATCCTCAATCCTCAATCCTCAATCCTCAATCTTCAATCCTCAATCCTCAATCCTCAATCCTCAATCCTCAACCCTCAATCCTCAATCCTCAATCTTCAATTCTCAATAATCAATCTTCAATCCTAGATCCTCAATCCCCAATCTTCAATCCTTAATCGTCAATCTTCAATCCTCAATCCCCAGTCCTCAATCTCCAATCCTCAATGCTCAATCCTCAATCCTCAATCCTCAGTACTCAATCCTCAATCCTCAATCCTCAGGCATCAATACTCAATCTTCAATCCTCAATCCTCAATCCTCAATCCTCAATCCTCAATCCACAATCCTCAACCTTCAATCCTCAACACTCAATCTTCAATCCTCAATCCTCAATCCTCAATCCTCAATCCTCAATCCTCAATCCGCAATATTCAATCCTCAATACTCAATCTTCAATCATCAATCCTCAATCCTCAATCCTCAGTCGTCAATCCTCAGTCATCAATCCTCTATCTTCAATACTCAGTCGTCAATCCTTAGTCCTCAATGCTCAATCCTCAATCCTCGTCCCTCAAACCTCAATCCTCAATCGTCAGTCGTCATCCTCAATTCTCAATTCTCAATCCTCAATCCTCAATCCTCAATCCTCAATCTTCAATCCTCAATTATCAATCTCCAATCCTGCATCCTCAATCCCCAATCCTCAATCCTTAATCCTCAATATTCAATCCTCAATCGCCAGTCCTCAATCTTCAATCCTCAATGCTCAGTCCTCAATCCTCAAGCCTCAGTCCTCAATCCTCAATCCTCAATCCTCAAACCTCAATCCTCAATCCTCAATCCTCAATATTCAACACACAACCCTCAGCCAACAATCCTCAATACTCAACCATCAATCCTCAGTTCTCAGTACTCAATAGGATATCCTGAATTCGCATGGTTCAATACTCAATCCACAATATTCAATAATCAAATCTCAATCCTCAAACTTCAATCCTCCATACACAATTTCAATCCTCAATTCTCAATCCTCAATCCTCAGCCCTCAGTCGTCAAACCTCAATCCCCGACCCTCAGCCCTCGTCCTCAATCCTCAGTCCTCAATCCTCAATCCTCAGTCCTCAAACGTCAATCCTCAATCCTCAGATATTATCCTCAACACTCAATTCTCAATCCTCAATCCTCAATCTTCAATCCTCAATACTCAATCTTTAATCCTCAATACTCAATCTTCAATCCTCAATCCTCAATCCTCAATCCTCAATACTCAATTCTCAATACTCAATCGAATATCCTGAATTCTCATTGTTCAATACTCAATCCACAATATTCAATAATCAAATCTCAATCCTCAATCTTCTATCCTCAATCCTCAATCCTCAATATTGAATCCTCAATACTCAATCTTCAATCATCAATCCTCAATCCTCAATCCTCAGTCCTCAATACTCAATCTTTAATCCTCAATACTCAATCTTCAATCCTCAATCCTCAATCCTCAATCCTCAATTCTCAATCCTCTATCCTCAATCCTCGTTCTTCAATCCTCAATACCAAATCCTCAATCTTCAATCCTCTATCCTCAATTCATAATCCTCAATCCTCAATCCACAGACCTCAAGTATCAATACTCAATCCTCAGTCCTCGTCCTCAATACACAACCCTCAGTCATCAATCCTCAACCTTCATTCATCAATATTCAACCTTCAATCCACAATCCACAATCCTCAATGTTCAATCCTCAATTCCCAATCCTCAACCTTCAATCCTCAATCCTCAATCCTCAATCCTCAATCCTCAATCCTCAATCCTCAATCCTCAGACCTCAAACCTCAATCCTGAACCCTGAATCCTGAATCCTCAATCTTCAGCCCTCAGTCCTCAACAATCAGTTGTCAATCCTCAATCCTCCAAAGAATATCATCAATTCACAGTTTTCAATACTCTATACTCAATCAGCAATCTTCAAGTCTCTATCCACAAACATCAATTCTCATCACTCAACCCCCAACACTCAGTCCCCAATCCTCAATATTCAATCCTCAATCCTCAATCCTCAATCCACAATCTTCAACCTTCAATCCTCAATACTCAATCTTCAATCCTCAATCCTCAATCCTCAATCCTCAATCCTCAATCCTCAATCCTCAATCCTCAATATTGAATCCTCAATACTCAATCTTCAATCATCAATCCTCAATCCTCAATCCTCAGTCCTCAATCCTCAGTCATCAATCCTCAATCCTCAGCCCTCAATCCTCATTCCTCAAACCTCTATCCTCAGCTCTCAGTCCTCATTCTCAATTCTCAATTCTCAATCCTCAATCCTCAATCGTCAATCTTCAATCCTCCATAATCAATCTCCAATACAAGATCCTCAATCCCCAATCTTCAATCCTTAATCCTCAATCTTCAATCCTCAATCCCCAGTCATCAATCTTCAATCCTCAATGCTCAATCCTCAATCCTCAACCGTCAGTCCTCGTCCTCAATCCTCAAAACTCAATCCTCAATCCTCAATCTTCAATCATCAATACTCAATCTTCAATCCTCAATACTCAATCGTCAAACGTCAATCCTCAATCCCCAATCCTCAATCTTCAATGCTCAATCCTCAATCTTCAATCCTCAACCCTCAATCCTCAATCCTCAACCCTCAATCCTCAATCCTCAATCTTCAATCATCAATATTCAATCTTCAATCATCAATCCCCAATCCTCAATCCTCAATCCTCAATCCTCAGTCTTCAATCCTCAATGCTCAATCCTCAATCCTCAATCCTCAACCCTCAATCCTCAATCCTCAATCTTCAATCCTCAATAATCAATCTCCAATCCTAGATCCTCAATCCCCAATCTTCAATCCTTAATCCTCAATCTTCAATCCTCAATCCCGAGTCCTCAATCTCCAATCCTCAATGCCCAATCCTCAATCCTCAATCCTCAATCCTCAATATTCAACACACAACCCTCAGCCAACAATCCTCAATACTCAACCATCAATCCTCAGTTCTCAATACTCAATAGGATATCCTGAATTCGCATGGTTCAATACTCAATCCACAATACTCAATAATCAAATCTCAATCCTCAATCTTCAATCCTCAATACTCAATTTCAATCCTCAATTCTCAATCCTCAATCCTCAGTCCTCAGTCGTCAAACCTCAATCCCCGACCCTCAGCCCTCATCCTCAATCTTCAGTCCTCAATCCTCAGTCCTCAGTCCTCAAACCTCAATCCTCAGCCCTCAGATATTATCCTCAACACTCAATCCTCAATCCTCAATTCTCAATCTTCAATCCTCAGTACTCAATCTTTAATCCTCAATCCTCAGTCCTCAAACCTCAATTCTGAATCCTCAGTACTCAAATATCAATCCTCAATCCTCAGTCCTCAGTACTCAACCATCCTCAACTCTCAATACTCAATAGAATACCCTGAATTCTCAGGATTCAACACACAAACCTCAACCCTCAACCCTCAGCCCTCATCCTCCATCCTCAATCCTCAATCTTCAATCCTCAATACTCAATCTTCAATTCTCAATCCTCAATCCTCAATCCTCAATCCTCAATCCTCAATCCTCAATCCACAATCCTCAACCGTCAATCCTCAACACTCAATCTTCAATCCTCAATCCTCAATCCTCAATCCTCAATCCTCAATCCTCAATCCGCAATATTCAATCCTCAATACTCAATCTTCAATCATCAATCCTCAATCCTCAATCCTCAGTCGTCAATCCTCAGTCATCAATCCTCTATCTTCAATACTCAGTCGTCAATCCTTAGTCCTCAATACTCAATCCTCAATCCTCGTTCCTCAAACCTCAATCCTCAATCGTCAGTCGTCATCCTCAATTCTCAATTCTCAATCCTCAATCCTCAATCCTCAATCCTCAATCTTCAATCCTCAATAATCAATCTCCAATCCTGCATCCTCAATCCCCAATCCTCAATCCTTAATCCTCAATATTCAATCCTCAATCGCCAGTCCTCAATCTTCAATCCTCAATGCTCAGTCCTCAATCCTCAAGCCTCAGTCCTCAATCCTCAATCCTCAATCCTCATTCTTCAATCCTCAATACCCAATCCTCAATCTTCAATCCTCAATCCTCAATCCTCAATCCTCAATATTCAATCCTCAATACTCAACCTTCTATCCCCAATCCTCAATCCTCAATCCTCAGTCACAAATCCTCAATCTTCAATGCTCAATCGTCAATCCTCAGTCCTCAATCCTCAATCCTCAATCCTCGTTCCTCAAACCTCAATCCTCAACCCTCAGTCCTCATCCTTAATTCTCATTTCTCAATCCTCAGTCCTCAATCCTCTATCATCAATCCCCAATAGTCAATCTCCAATCCTAGATCCTCAATCCCCAATCCTCAATCCTTAATCCTCAATCTTCAATCCTCAATCGCCAGTCCTTAATCTTCAATCCTCTATGCTCAATCATCAATCCTCAGCCTCAGTCCTCAATCCTCAACCCTCAATCCTCAAACCTCAATCCTCAACCGTCAGTCCTCGTCCTCAATCCTCAACACTCAATCCTCAATCCTCAATCTTCAATCATCAATAATCAATCTTCAATCCTCAATCATCAATCCTCAATCCTCAATCCTCAATCCTCAGGCATGAATACTCAATCTTCAATACTCAATCCTCAATCCTCAATCCTCAATCCTCAATCCTCAACCCTCAATCCTCATTCCTCAAACCTCAATCCTCAACCCTCAGTCCTCATACCCAATTCACAATTCTCAAACCTCAATCCTCAATCCTCAATCTTCAATCTTCAATAATCAATCTCCAATCCTAGATCCTTAATCCCCAATCTTCAATCCTTAATCCTCAATCCCCAGTCCTCAATGTCCAATCCTCAATGCTCAATCCTCAATCCTCAATCCTCAGTCCTCAATCCTCAATCCTCAATCATCAAACCTCAATCATCGACCGTCCGTCCTCATCCTCCATCCTCCACCCTCAATACTCAATCCTCAATCTTCAATCCTCAATCCTCAATCCTCAATCCTCAATCCTCAATCCTCAATCCTCAATCCTCAACATTCAATCCTCAATACTCAATCTTCAATCATCAATCCTCAATCCTCAATACTCAATCGTCAATCCTTAGTCCTCAATCCTCAATCCTCAATCCTCGTTCCTCAAACCTCAATCCTCAACCCTCAGTCGTCATCCTCAATTCTCAATTCTCAATCCTCAATCCTCAATCCTCAATCCTCAATCCTCAACCCTCAATCTTCAATCCTCAATAATCAAGCTCCAATCCTACATCCTCAATCCCCAATTCTCAATCCTTAATCCTCAATCTTCAATCCTCAACCGCCAGTCCTCAATCTTCAATCCTCAATGCTCAATCCTCAATCCTCAAGCCTCAGTCCTCAATCCTCAATCCTCAATCCTCAAACCTCAATCCTCAACCGTCAGTCCTCGTCCTCAATCCTCAGCCCTCAATCCACAATCCTCAATATTCAATCATCAATACTCAATCTTCAGTCCTCAATCCTCAATCCTCAATCCTCAGTCCTCAATCCTCAGGCATCAATACTCAATCTTCAATACTCAATCCTCAATCCTCAATCCTCAATCCTCAATCCTCAACCCTCAATCCTCATTCCTCAAACCTCAATCCTCAACCCTCAGCCCTCATACTCAATTCTCAATTCTCAATCCTCAATCCTCAATCCTCAATCTTCAATCCTCAATAATCAATCTCCAATCCTAGATCCTCAATCCCCAATCTTCAATCCTTAATCCTCAATCTTCAATCCTCAATCCCCAGTCCTCAATGTCCAATCCTCAATGCTCAATCCTCAATCCTCAATCCTCAGTCCTCAATCCTAAATCCTCAATCCTCAAACCTCAATCCTCAACCGTCCGTCCTCATGCTCCATCCTCCATCCTCAATCCTCAATCCTCAATCCTCAATTTTCAATCCTCAATACTCAATCTTCAATCCACAATCCTCAATCCTCAACCCTCAATCCTGAATCCTCAATCCTCAGTCATCAATACTCAATCTTCAATACTCAATCCTCAATCCTCAATGCTCAATCCTCAATCCTCAACCCTCAATCCTCATTCCTCAAACCTCAATCCTCAACTCTCAGTCCTGATTCTCAATTCTCAATTCTCAAACCTCAATCCTCAATCGTCAATCTTCAATCCTCCATAATCAATCTCCAATCTAAGATCCTCAACCCCAATCTTCAATCCTTAATCCTCAATCTTCAATCCTCAATCCCCAGTCATCAATCTTCAATCCTCAATGCCCAATCCTCAATCCTCAACCGTCAGTCCTCGTCCTCAATCCTCAACACTCAATCCTCAATCCTCAATCTTCAATCATCAATACTCAATCTTCAATCCTCAATACTCAATCCTCAATCGTCTATCCTCAAACCCCAATACTCAATCTTCAATGCTCAATCCTCAATGCTCAATCCTCAATCCTCAATCCTCAATCTTCAATCCTCAGTACTCGATCTTCAATCCTCAACCCTCAATCCCCAATCCTCAATCCTCAATCCTCAATCCTGAATCCTCAATCTTCAATCCTCAATACCCAATCCTCAATCTTCAATCCTCAATACTCAACCATCAATCCTCAATTCTCAATACTCAATAGAATATACTGAATTCTCATGGTTCAGTACTCAATCCACAATATTCAATAATCAAATCTCAATCCTCAGTCTTCAATCCTTAATACTCAATTTCAATCCTCAATCCTCAATCCTCAATCCTCAATACTCAATCCTCAATAGTCAATCCTCAATCCCCAATCCTCAATCCTCAATCCTCAATCCTCAATCCTCAATCCTCAATCCTCAATCCTCAATACTCAATCTGCAATCCTCAAACCTCAATCCTTAATCCTCTATCCTCATTCTTCAATCCACAATGCCCAATCCTCAATCTTCAATCTTCAATCCTCAATCTTCAATTCTCAATCCTCAATTCTCAATCCTCAGACCTCAAACATCAATATTCAACCCTCAGTTCTCGTCCTCAATCCACAACCCTCAATCCTCAATCCTCAATCTTCAATCATCAATATTCAATCTTCAATCCTCAATCCTCTATCCTCAATCCTCAATCCTCAATCCTCAATCTTCAATCCTCAATCCTCAATCCTCAATCCTCAATCCTCAACCCTCAATCCTCAATCCTCAATCTTCAATCCTCAATAATCAATCTCCAATCCTAGATCCTCAATCCCCAATCTTCAATCCTTAATCGTCAATCTTCAATCCTCAACCCCAGTCCTCAATCTCCAATCCTCAATGCTCAATCCTCAATCCTCAATCCTCAGTACTAAATCCTCAATCCTCAATCCTCAGGCATCAATACTCAATCTTCAATCCTCAATCCTCAATCCTCAATCCTCAATCCACAATCCTCAACCTTCAATCCTCAACACTCAATCCTCAATCCTCAATCCTCAATCCTCAATCCTCAATACTCAAACTTCAATCCTCAATCCTCAATCCTCAATCCTCAATATTCAATCCTCAATACTCAACCTTCAATCCTCAATCCTCAATCCTCAATCCTCAGTCATAAATCCTCAATCTTCAATACTCAATCGTCAATCCTCAGTCCTCAATCCTCAATCCTCAATCCTCGTTCCTCAATCCTCAATCCTCAACCCTCAGTCCTCATCCTCAATTCTCATTTCTCAATCCTCAGTCCTCAATCCTCAGTCTTCAATCCCCAGTAATCAATCTCCAATCCCAGATCCTCAATCCCCAATCCTCAATCCTTAATCCTGAATCTTCAATCCTCAATCGCCAGTCCTCAATCTTCAATCCTCTATGCTCAATCCTCAATCCTCAGCCTAAGTCCTCAATCCTCAATCCTCAATCCTCAATCCTGAATCCTCAATCTTCAATCCTCAATACCCAATCCTCAATCTTCAATCCTCAATACTCAACCATCAATCCTCAATTCTCAATACTCAATAGAATATACTGAATTCTCATGGTTCAGTACTCAATCCACAATATTCAATAATCAAATCACAATCCTCAGTCTTCAATCCTCAATACCCAATTTCAATCCTCAATCCTCAATCCTCAATCCTCAATCCTCAATCCTCAATACTCAATCTGCAATCCTCAATCCTCAATCCTGAATCCTCAATCCTCATTCTTCAATCCTCAATGCCCAATCCTCAATCTTCAATCTTCAATCCTCAATCTTCAATTCTCAATCCTCAATTCTCAATCCTCAGACCTCAAACATCAATATTCAACCCTCAGTTCTCGTCCTCAATCCACAACCCTCAATCCTCAATCCTCAATCTTCAATCATCAATATTCAATCTTCAATCCTCAATCCTCAATCCTCAATCCTCAATCCTCAATCCTCAATCTTCAATCCTCAATCCTCAATCCTCAATCCTCAATCCTCAACCCTCAATCCTCAATCCTCAATCTTCAATCCTCAATAATCAATCTCCAATCCTAGATCCTCAATCCCCAATCTTCAATCCTTAATCGTCATTCTTCAATCCACAATCCCCAGTCCTCAATCTCCAATCCTCAATGCTCAATCCTCAATCCTCAATCCTCAGTACTCAATCCTCAATCCTCAATCCTCAGGCATCAATACTCAATCTTCAATCCTCAATCCTCAATCCTCAATCCTCAATCCACAATCCTCAGCCTTCAATCCTCAACACTCAATCTTCAATCCTCAATCCTCAATCCTCAATCCTCAATCCTCAATCCTCAATCCTCAATCCTCAATCCTCAATCCTCAAACCTCAATCCTCAACCGTCAGTCCTCGTCCTCAATCCTCAGCCCTCAATCCACAATCCTCAATATTCAATCATCAATACTCAATCTTCAGTCCTCAATCCTCAATCCTCAATCCTCAATCCTCAATCCTCAATATTCAACACACAAACCTCAGCCAACAATCCTCAATACTCAACCATCAATCCTCAGTTCTCAATACTCGATAGGATATCCTGAATTCGCATGGTTCAATACTCAATCCACAATATTAAATAATCAAATCTCAATCCGCAATCTTCAATCCTCAATACTCAATTTCAATCCTCAATTCTCAATCCTCAATCCTCAGTCCTCAGTCGTCAAACCCCAATCCCCGACCCTCATCCCTCATCCTCAATCCTCAGTCCTCAATCCTCAGTCCTCAGTCCTCAAACCTCAATCTTCAACCATCAGACATTATCCTCAACCCTCAATCCTCAATCCTCAATCCTCAATCTTCAATCCTCAATACTCAACCTTCGCTCCTCAATCCTCAATCCTCAATCCTCAATATTCAATCCTCAATACTCAACCTTCAATCCTCAATCCTCAATCCTCAATCCTCAGTCATAAATCCTCAATCTTCAATACTCAATCGTCAATCCTCAGTCCTCAATCCTCAATCCTCAATCCTCGTTCCTCAATCCTCAATCCTCAACCCTCAGACCTCATCCTCAATTATCATTTCTCAATCCTCAGTCCTCAATCCTCAGTCTTCAATCCCCAGTAATCAATCTCCAATCCCAGATCCTCAATCCCCAATCCTCAATCCTTAATCCTGAATCTTCAATCCTCAATCGCCAGTCCTCAATCTTCAATCCTCTATGCTCAATCCTCAATCCTCAGCCTAAGTCCTCAATCCTCAACCCTCAATCCTCAAACCTCAATCCTCAACCGTCAGTCCTCGTCCTCAATCCACAACACTCAATCCTCAATCCCCAATCTTCAATCATCAATAATCAATCTTCAATCTTCAATCATCAATCCTCAATCCTCAGTCCTCAATCCTCAGGCATCAATACTCAATCTTCTATACTCAATCCTCAATCCTCAATCCTCAATCCTCAATCCTCAACCCTCAATCCTCATTCCTCAAACCTCAATCCTCAACCCTCAGTCCTCATACTCAATTCTCAATTCTCAATCCTCAATCCTCAATCCTCAATCTTCAATCCTCAATAATCAATCTCCAATCCTAGATCCCCAATCCCCAATCTTCAATCCTTAATCCTCAATCTTCAATCCTCAATCCCCAGTCCTCAATGTCCAATCCTCAATGCTCAATCCTCAATCCTCAATCCTCAGTCCTCAATCCTAAATCCTCAATCCTCAAACCTCAATCCTCAACCGTCCGTCCTCATGCTCCATCCTCCATCCTCAATCCTCAATCCTCAATCCTCAATTTTCAATCCTCAATACTCAATCTTCAATCCACAATCCTCAATCCTCAACCCTCAATCCTGAATCCTCAATCCTCAGGCATCAATACTCAATCTTCAATACTCAATCCTCAATCCTCAATCCTCAATCCTCAATCCTCAGCCCTCAATCCTCATTCCTCAAACCTCAATCCTCAACTCTCAGTCCTCATTCTCAATTCTCAATCCTCAATGCCCAATCCTCAATCCTCAACCGTCAGTCCTCGTCCTCAATCCTCAACAATCAATCCTCAATCCTCAATCTTCAATCATCAATACTCAATCTTCAATCCTCAATACTCAATCCTCAATCGTCTATCCTCAATCCCCAATCCTCAATCTTCAATGCTCAATGCTCAATCCTCAATCCTCAATCCTCAATCCTCAATCTTCAATCCTCAGTACTCGATCTTCAATCCTCAACCCTCAATCCCCAATCCTCAGTCCTCAATCCTCAATCCTGAATCCTCAATCTTCAATCCTCAATACCCAATCCTCAATCTTCAATCCTCAATACTCAACCATCAATCCTCAAATCTCAATACTCAATAGAATATACTGTATTCTCATGGTTCAGTACTCAATCCACAATATTCAATAATCAAATCTCAATCCTCAGTCTTCAATCCTCAATACTCAATTTCAATCCTCAATCCTCAATCCTCAATCCTCAATACTCAATCCTCAATCGTCAATCCTCAATCCCCAATCCTCAATCCTCAATCCTCAATCCTCAACCCTCAATCCTCAACCCTCAATCCTCAATCTTCAACCCTCAATACTCAATCTCCAATCCTCAATCCTCAATCCTCAATCCTCAATCCTCAATCCTCAATCCTCAATCCTCAATCCTCAATACTCAATCTGCAATCCTCAATCCTCAACCTTCAATCCTCAATCCTCAATCCTCAATCCTCAGTCATAAATCCTCAATCTTCAATACTCAATCGTCAATCCTCAGTCCTCAATCCTCAATCCTCAATCCTCGTTCCTCAATCCTCAATCCTCAACCCTCAGACCTCATCCTCAATTATCATTTCTCAATCCTCAGTCCTCAATCCTCAGTCTTCAATCCCCAGTAATCAATCTCCAATCCCAGATCCTCAATCCCCAATCCTCAATCCTTAATCCTGAATCTTCAATCCTCAATCGCCAGTCCTCAATCTTCAATCCTCTATGCTCAATCCTCAATCCTCAGCCTAAGTCCTCAATCCTCAACCCTCAATCCTCAAACCTCAATCCTCAACCGTCAGTCCTCGTCCTCAATCCACAACACTCAATCCTCAATCCCCAATCTTCAATCATCAATAATCAATCTTCAATCTTCAATCATCAATCCTCAATCCTCAGTCCTCAATCCTCAGGCATCAATACTCAATCTTCTATACTCAATCCTCAATCCTCAATCCTCAATCCTCAATCCTCAACCCTCAATCCTCATTCCTCAAACCTCAATCCTCAACCCTCAGTCCTCATACTCAATTCTCAATTCTCAATCCTCAATCCTCAATCCTCAATCTTCAATCCTCAATAATCAATCTCCAATCCTAGATCCCCAATCCCCAATCTTCAATCCTTAATCCTCAATCTTCAATCCTCAATCCCCAGTCCTCAATGTCCAATCCTCAATGCTCAATCCTCAATCCTCAATCCTCAGTCCTCAATCCTAAATCCTCAATCCTCAAACCTCAATCCTCAACCGTCCGTCCTCATGCTCCATCCTCCATCCTCAATCCTCAATCCTCAATCCTCAATTTTCAATCCTCAATACTCAATCTTCAATCCACAATCCTCAATCCTCAACCCTCAATCCTGAATCCTCAATCCTCAGGCATCAATACTCAATCTTCAATACTCAATCCTCAATCCTCAATCCTCAATCCTCAATCCTCAGCCCTCAATCCTCATTCCTCAAACCTCAATCCTCAACTCTCAGTCCTCATTCTCAATTCTCAATCCTCAATGCCCAATCCTCAATCCTCAACCGTCAGTCCTCGTCCTCAATCCTCAACAATCAATCCTCAATCCTCAATCTTCAATCATCAATACTCAATCTTCAATCCTCAATACTCAATCCTCAATCGTCTATCCTCAATCCCCAATCCTCAATCTTCAATGCTCAATGCTCAATCCTCAATCCTCAATCCTCAATCCTCAATCTTCAATCCTCAGTACTCGATCTTCAATCCTCAACCCTCAATCCCCAATCCTCAGTCCTCAATCCTCAATCCTGAATCCTCAATCTTCAATCCTCAATACCCAATCCTCAATCTTCAATCCTCAATACTCAACCATCAATCCTCAAATCTCAATACTCAATAGAATATACTGTATTCTCATGGTTCAGTACTCAATCCACAATATTCAATAATCAAATCTCAATCCTCAGTCTTCAATCCTCAATACTCAATTTCAATCCTCAATCCTCAATCCTCAATCCTCAATACTCAATCCTCAATCGTCAATCCTCAATCCCCAATCCTCAATCCTCAATCCTCAATCCTCAACCCTCAATCCTCAACCCTCAATCCTCAATCTTCAACCCTCAATACTCAATCTCCAATCCTCAATCCTCAATCCTCAATCCTCAATCCTCAATCCTCAATCCTCAATCCTCAATCCTCAATACTCAATCTGCAATCCTCAATCCTCAATCCTTAATCCTCAATCCTCATTCTTCAATCCTCAATGCCCAATCCTCAATCTTCAATCTTCAATCCTCAATCTTCAATTCTCAATCCTCAATTCTCAATCCTCAGACCTCAAACATCAATATTCAACGCTCAGTTCTCGTCCTCAATCCACAACCCTCAATCCTCAATCCTCAATCTTCAATCATCAATATTCAATCTTCAATCCTCAATCCTCAATCCTCAATCCTCAATCCTCAATCCTCAATCTTCAATCCTCAATCCTCAATCCTCAATCCTCAATCCTCAACCCCCAATCCTCAATCCTCAATCTTCAATTCTCAATAATCAATCTCCAATCCTAGATCCTCAATCCCCAATCTTCAATCCTTAATCGTCAATCTTCAATCCTCAATCCCCAGTCCTCAATCTCCAATCCTCAATGCTCAATCCTCAATCCTCAATCCCCAGTACTCAATCCTCAATCCTCAATCCTCAGGCATCAATACTCAATCTTCAATCCTCAATCCTCAATCCTCAATCCTCAATCCACAATAATCAACCTTCAATCCTCAACACTCAATCTTCAATCCTCAATCCTCAATCCTCAATCCTCAATCCTCAATCCTCAATCCGCAATATTCAATCCTGAATACTCAATCTTCAATCATCAATCCTCAATCCTCAATCCTCAGTCGTCAATCCTCAGTCATCAATCCTCTATCTTCAATACTCAGTCGTCAACCCTTAGTCCTCAATACTCAATCCTCAATCCTCGTCCCTCAAACCTCAATCCTCAATCGTCAGTCGTCATCCTCAATTCTCAATTCTCAATCCTCAATCCTCAATCCTCAATCCTCAATCTTCAATCCTCAATTATCAATCTCCAATCCTGCATCCTCAATCCCCAATCCTCAATCCTTAATCCTCAATATTCAATCCTCAATCGCCAGTCCTCAATCTTCAATCCTCAATGCTCAGTCCTCAATCCTCAAGCCTCAGTCCTCAATCCTCAATCCTCAATCCTCAAACCTCAATCCTCAATCCTCAATCCTCAATATTCAACACACAACCCTCAGCCAACAATCCTCAATACTCAACCATCAATCCTCAGTTCTCAGTACTCAATAGGATATCCTGAATTCGCATGGTTCAATACTCAATCCACAATATTCAATAATCAAATCTCAATCCTCAAACTTCAATCCTCCATACACAATTTCAATCCTCAATTCTGAATCCTCAACCCTCAGCCCTCAGTCGTCAAACCTCAATCCCCGACCCTCAGCCCTCGTCCTCAATCCTCAGTCCTCAATCCTCAATCCTCAGTCCTCAAACGTCAATCCTCAATCCTCAGATATTATCCTCAACACTCAATCCTCAATCCTCAATCCTCAATCTTCAATCCTCAATACTCAATCTTTAATCCTCAATACTCAATCTTCAATCCTCAATCCTCAATCCTCAATCCTCAATACTCAATTCTCAATACTCAATCGAATATCCTGAATTCTCATTGTTCAATACTCAATCCACTATATTCAATAATCAAATCTCAATCCTCAATCTTCTATCCTCAATCCTCAATCCTCAATATTGAATCCTCAATACTCAATCTTCAATCATCAATCCTCAATCCTCAATCCTCAGTCCTCAATACTCAATCTTTAATCCTCAATACTCAATCTTCAATCCTCAATCCTCAATCCTCAATCCTCAATTCTCAATCCTCAATCCTCAATCCTCGTTCTTCAATCCTCAATACCAAATCCTCAATCTTCAATCCTCTATCCTCAATTCATAGTCCTCAATCCTCAATCCACAGACCTCAAGTATCAATACTCAATCCTCAGTCCTCGTCCTCAATACACAACCCTCAGTCATCAATCCTCAACCTTCATTCATCAATATTCAACCTTCAATCCTCAATCCACAATCCTCAATGTTCAATCCTCAATTCCCAATCCTCAACCTTCAATCCTCAATCCTCAATCCTCAATCCTCAATCCTCAATCCTCAATCCTCAATCCTCAATCCTCAGACCTCAAACCTCAATCCTGAACCCTGAATCCTGAATCCTCAATCTTCAGCCCTCAGTCCTCAACAATCAGTTGTCAATCCTCAATCCTCCAAAGAATATCATCAATTCACAGTTTTCAATACTCTATACTCAATCAGCAATCTTCAAGTCTCTATCCACAAACATCAATTCTCATCACTCAACCCCCAACACTCAGTCCCCAATCCTCAATATTCAATCCTCAATCCTCAATCCTCAATCCACAATCTTCAACCTTCAATCCTCAATACTCAATCTTCAATCCTCAATCCTCAATCCTCAATCCTCAATCCTCAATCCTCAATCCTCAATCCTCAATATTGAATCCTCAATACTCAATCTTCAATCATCAATCCTCAATCCTCAATCCTCAGTCCTCAATCCTCAGTCATCAATCCTCAATCCTCAGCCCTTAATCCTCATTCCTCAAACCTCTATCCTCAGCTCTCAGTCCTCATTCTCAATTCTCAATTCTCAATACTCAATCCTCAATCGTCAATCTTCAATCCTCCATAATCAATCTCCAATACAAGATCCTCAATCCCCAATCTTCAATCCTTAATCCTCAATCTTCAATCCTCAATCCCCAGTCATCAATCTTCAATCCTCAATGCTCAATCCTCAATCCTCAACCGTCAGTCCTCGTCCTCAATCCTCAAAACTCAATCCTCAATCCTCAATCTTCAATCATCAATACTGAATCTTCAATCCTCAATACTCAATCCTCAAACGTCAATCCTCAATCCCCAATCCTCAATCTTCAATGCTCAATCCTCAATCTTCAATCCTCAACCCTCAATCCTCAATCCTCAATCCTCAATCCTCAATCCTCAATCATCAATCCTCAATACTCAATCTGCAATCCTCAATCCTCAATCCTCAATCCTCAATCCTCATTCTTCAATCCTCAATACCCAATCCTCAATCCTCAATCCTCAATCCTCAATCCTCAATCCTCAATCCTCAATCCTCAATTCTCAATCCTCAATCCTCAATCCTCAGACCACAAACATCAATATTCAACCCTCAGTTCTCGTCCTCAATCCACAACCCTCAATCCTCAATCCTCAATCTTCAATCATCAATATTCAATCTTCAATCATCAATCCTCAATCCTCAATCCTCAATCCTCAATCCTCAATCTTCAATCCTCAATGCTCAATCCTCAATCCTCAATCCTCAACCCTCAATCCTCAATCCTCAATCTTCAATCCTCAATAATCAATCTCCAATCCTAGATCCTCAATCCCCAATCTTCAATCCTTAATCCTCAATCTTCAATCCTCAATCCCCAGTCCTCAATCTCCAATCCTCAATGCTCAATCCTCAATCCTCAATCCTCAATCCTCAATCCTCAATCCTCAATATTCAACACACAACCCTCAGCCAACAATCCTCAATACTCAACCATCAATCCTCAGTTCTCAATACTCAATAGGATATCCTGAATTCGCATGGTTCAATACTCAATCCACAATACTCAATAATCAAATCTCAATCCTCAATCTTCAATCCTCAATACTCAATTTCAATCCTCAATTCTCAATCCTCAATCCTCAGTCCTCAGTCGTCAAACCTCAATCCCCGACCCTCAGCCCTCATCCTCAATCCTCAGTCCTCATTCCTCAGTCCTCAGTCCTCAAACCTCAATCCTCAACCCTCAGATATTATCCTCAACACTCAATCCTCAATCCTCAATTCTCAATCTTCAATCCTCAGTACTCAATCTTTAATCCTCAATCCTCAGTCCTCAAACCTCAATTCTGAATCCTCAGTACTCAAATATCAATCCTCAATCCTCAGTCCTCAGTACTCAACCACCCTCAACTCTCAATACTCAATAGAATACCCTGAATTCTCAGGATTCAACACACAAACCTCAACCCTCAACCATCAGCCCTCATCCTCCATCCTCAATCCTCAATCTTCAATCCTCAATACTCAATCTTCAATTCTCAATCCTCAATCCTCAATCCTCAATCCTCAATCCTCAATCCTCAATCCACAATCCTCAACCGTCAATCCTCAACACTCAATCTTCAATCCTCAATCCTCAATCCTCAATCCTCAATCCTCAATCCTCAATCCGCAATATTCAATCCTCAATACGCAATCTTCAATCATCAATCCTCAATCCTCAATCCTCAGTCGTCAATCCTCAGTCATCAATCCTCTATCTTCAATACTCAGTCGTCAATCCTTAGTCCTCAATACTCAACCCTCAATCCTCGTTCCTCAAACCTCAATCCTCAATCGTCAGTCGTCATCCTCAATTCTCAATTCTCAATCCTCAATCCTCAATCCTCAATCCTCAATCTTCAATCCTCAATAATCAATCTCCAATCCTGCATCCTCAATCCCCAATCCTCAATCCTTAATCCTCAATATTCAATCCTCAATCGCCAGTCCTCAATCTTCAATCCTCAATGCTCAGTCCTCAATCCTCAAGCCTCAGTCCTCAATCCTCAATCCTCAATCCTCAATCCTCATTCTTCAATCCTCAATACCCAATCCTCAATCTTCAATCCTCAATCCTCAATCCTCAATCCTCAATATTCAATCATCAATACTCAACCTTCTATCCCCAATCCTCAATCCTCAATCCTCAGTAACAAATCCTCAATCTTCAATGCTCAATCGTCAATCCTCAGTCCTCAATCCTCAATCCTCAATCCTCGTTCCTCAAACCTCAATCCTCAACCCTCAGTCCTCATCCTTAATTCTCATTTCTCAATCCTCAGTCCTCAATCCTCTATCATCAATCCCCAATAGTCAATCTCCAATCCTAGATCCTCAATCCCCAATCCTCAATCCTTAATCCTCAATCTTCAATCCTCAATCGCCAGTCCTCAATCTTCAATCCTCTATGCTCAATCCTCAATCCTCAGCCTCAGTCCTCAATCCTCAACCCTCAATCCTCAAACCTCAATCCTCAACCGTCAGTCCTCGTCCTCAATGCTCAACACTCAATCCTCAATCCTCAATCCTCAATCCTCAATCTTCAATCCTCAATCCTCAATCCTCAATCCTCAGTCCTCAATCCTCAATCCTCAATGCTCAAACCTCAATCCTCAACCGACCGTCCTCATCCTCCATTCTCCATCCTCAATCCTCAATCCTCAATCCTCAATTTTCAATCCTCAATACTCAATCTTCAATCCTCAATCCTCAATCCTCAATCCTCAATCCTCAATCCTCAATCCTCAATCCTCAATCCTCAATACTCAATCTGCAATCCTCAATCCTCAATCCTCAATCCTCAATCCTCATTCTTCAATCCTCAATACCCAATCCTCAATCTTCAATCTTCAATCCTCAGTCCTCAATTCTCAATCCTCAATCCTCAATCCTCAGACCTCAAACATCAATATTCAACCCTCAACCCTCAATCCTCAATCCACAATCTTCAATCCTCAATCCTCAATCCTCAATCCTCAATCCTCAATCTTTAATCCTCAACACTGAAACTTCAATCCCCAATCCTCAATCCTCAATCCTCAATCCTCATTCTTCAATCCTCAATGCCCAATCCTCAATCTTCAATTCTCAATCCTCAATTCGCAATCCACAATCCTCAATCCTCAGACCTCAAGTATCAATACTCAACCCTCAGTCCTCGTCCTCAATACTCAACCCTCAGTCTTCATCCTCAATTCTCAATTCTCAAACCTCAATCCTCAACCGTCAGTCCTCGTCCTCAATTCTCAAACCTCAATCCTCAATCCTCAATATTCAATCATCAATACTCAATCTTCAATCCTCAATACTCTATCCTCAATCATCAGTCCTCAATCCTCAATACTCAACACACAACCCTCAGCCATCAATCCTCAATACTCAACCATGAATCCTCAATTCTCAATACTCAATAGAATATCCTGAATTCTCATGTTTCAATACTCAATCCACAATATTCAATAATCAAATCTCAATCCTCAATCTTCAATCCTCAATACTCAATTTCAATCCTCAATCCTCAATTCTCAATCCTCAATACTCAATCCTCAATCGTCAATCCTCAATCCCCAATCCTCAATCTTCAATCCTCAATCCTCAACCCTCAAACCTCAACCCTCAATCCTCAATCTTCAATCCTCAATACTCAATCTTCAATCCTCAATCCTCAATCCTCAATCCTCAATCCTCAATGCTCTATCCTCAATCCTCAATCCTCAATACTCAATCTGCAATCCTCAATCCTCAATCCTCAATCCTCAATCCTCAATCCTCAATCCTCATTCTTCAATCCTCAATACCCAATCATCAATCTTCAATCCTCAATCCTCAATCCTCAGTCACAAATCCTCAATCTTCAATACTCAATCGTCAATCCTCAGTCCTCAATCCTCAACCCTCAATCGTCATTCCTCAAACCTCAATCCTCAACCCTCAGTCCTCATACTCAATTCTCAATTCTCAATCCTCAATCCTCAATCCTCAATCTTCAATCCTCAATAATCAATCTCCAATCCTATATCCTCAATGCCCAATCTTCAATCCTAAATCCTCAATCTTCAATCCTCAATCCCCAGTCCTCAATGTCCAATCTTCAATGCTCAATCCTCAATCCTCAATCCTCAGTCCTCAATCCTCAATCCTCAATGCTCAAACCTCAATCCTCAACCGACCGTCCTCATCCTCCATCCTCCATCCTCAATCCTCAATCCTCAATCCTCAACTTTCAATCCTCAATACTCAATCTTCAATCCACAATCCTCAATCCTCAATCCTCAATCCTCAATCCTCAATCCTCAGGCATCAATACTTAATCTTCAATACTCAATCCTTAATCCTCAATCATCAATCCTCAATCCTCAACCCTCAATCCTCATTCCTCAAACCTCAATCCTCAACTCTCAGTCCTCAATCCTCAATCTTCAATCCTCAATACTCAATCTTCAATCCTCAATCCTCAATCCTCAATCCTCAATCCTCAATCCTCAATCCTCAATCCTCAATCCTCAATCCTCAATCCTCAATCCTCAATCCTCAATCCTCAATACTCAATCTGCAATCCTCAATCCTCAATCCTCAATCCTCAATCCTCATTCTTCAATCCTCAATACCGAATCCTCAATCTTCAATCCTCAATCCTCAATCCTCAATTCTCAATCCTCAGTCCTCAATCCTCAGACCTCAAACATCAATATTCAACCCTCAGTTCTCGTCCTCAATCCACAACCCTCAATCCTCAATCCTCAATCTTCAATCATTAATATTCAATCTTCAATCCTCAATCCTCAATCCTCAATCCTCAATCCTCAATCCTCAATCCTCAATCTTCAATCCTCAATCCTCAAACCTCAATCCTCAATCCTTAACCCTCAATCCTCAATCCTCAATCTTCAATCCTCAATCCTCAATCCTCAATCCTCAATACTCAATCTTTAATCCTCAATACTGAAACTTCAATCCCCAATCCTCAATCCTCAATCCTCAATATTCAACACTCAACCCTCAACCATAAATCCTCAATATTCAACCATCAATCCTCAATTCTCAATACACAATAGAACATCCTGAATACTCATGGTTCAATACTCAATACAGAATATTCAATAATCAAATCTCAAACCTCAAGCATCAATTCTCAACACTCAACCCTCAACACTCAGTCCTCTCCCTTCTATCCTACATCCTCAACCCTCAATCCTCAAGCGTCAATCCTCAATACTCAATCCTCAACCCTCAATCCTCAATCCTAAATCTTCAATCCTCAATACTCAATCTTCAATCCTCAATCCTCAATCCTCAATCCTCAATACTCTATACTCAATCCTCAATCCTCAACCCTCAATCCTCAACCCTCAATCCTAAATCCCTCAAACATCACCCACAATCCTCATTCCTCAAACCTCTATCCTCAGCCCTCAGTCCTCATACACAATTCTCAATTCTCAATCCTCAATCCTCAATCCTCAATCTTCAATCCTCAATAATCAATCTCCAATCCTAGATCCTCAATCCCCAATCTTCAATCCTTAATCCTCAATCTTCAATCCTCAATCCCCAGTCCTCAATGTCCAATCCTCAATGCTCAATCCTCAATCCTCAATCCTCAGTCCTCAATCCGCAATCCTCAATCTTGAATACTCAATCGTCAATCCTCAATCCTCAATCCTCAGTCATAAATCCTCAATCTTCAATACTCAATCGTCAATCCTCAGTCCTCAATCGTCAAACCTCAATCCTCGTTCCTCAAACCTCAATCCTCAACCCTCAGTCCTCATCCTCAATTCTCAATTCTCAATCCTCAATCCTCAATCCTCAATCGTCAATCCCCAATAATAAATCTCCAATCCTAGATCCTCAATCCCCAACTCTCAATCCTCAATACTCAATCTTCAAGCATCAATCGCCAGTCCTCAATCTTCAATCCTCTATGCTCAATCCTCAATCCTCAGCCTCAGTCCTCAATCCACAACCCTCAATCCTCAATCCTCAATCCTCAACCGTCAGTCCTCGTCCTCAATCCTCAACCCTCAATCCTCAATCATCAATCCTCAATCCTCAATTATCAATTCTCAGGCATCAATACTTAATCTTCAATACTCAATCCTCAATCCTCAATCCTCAATCCTCAATCCTCAACACTCAATCCTCATTCCTCAAACCTCAATCCTCAATCCTAAGTCCTCATACTCAATTCTCAATTCTCAATCCTCAATCCTCAATCCTCAATCCTGAAACCTCAATCTTCAATCCTCAATACCCAACCCTCAATCTTCAATCCTCAATCCTCAATCATCAATTCTCAATCCTCAATCCTCAATCCTCAGGCCTCAAACATCAATATTCAACCCTCGGTCCTCGTCCTCAATCCACAACCCTCGATCCTCAATCCTCAATATTCAATCATCAATATTCAATCTTTAATCCTCAATCCTCAATCCTCAATCCTCAATCCTTAATCCTCAATCGTCAATCCTCAATCCTCAATCCTCAATCCTCAATCTTCAATCCTCAGTGCTCAATCTTCAATCCCCAATCCTCAATCCTCAATCCTCAATCCTCAATCCTCAATCCTGAAACCTCAATCTTCAATCCTCAATACCCAATCCTCAATCTTCAATCCTCAATCCTCAATCATCAATTCTCAATCCTCAATCCTCAATCCTCAGGCCTCAAACATCAATATTCAACCCTCGGTCCTCGTCCTCAATCCACAACCCTCGATCCTCAATCCTCAATCTTCAATCATCAATATTCAATCTTTAATCCTCAATCCTCAATCCTCAATCTTCAATGCTCAATCCTCAATCCTCAATACTCAATCCTCAATCCTCAATCTTCAATCCTCAGTACTCAATCTTCAATCCTCAATCCTCAATCCTCAATCCTCAATCCTCAATCCTCAATCCTCAATCCTGAAACCTCAATCTTCAATCCTCAATACCCAATCCTCAATCTTCAATCCTCAATCCTCAATCATCAATTCTCAATCCTCAATCCTTAATCCTCAGGCCTCAAACATCAATATTCAACCTTCAGTCCTCGTCCTCAATCCACAACCCTCGATCCTCAATCCTCAATCTTCAATCATCAATATTCAATCTTTAATCCTCAATCCTCAATCCTCAATCCTCAATCCTTAATCCTCAATCGTCAACCCTCAATCCTCAATCCTCAATCCTCTATCCTCAATCCTCAATCCTCAATCATCAATCCTCAATCTTCAATACTTAATCCTCAATCCTCAATCCTCAGTCCTCAATACTCAACCATCAATCCTCAATTCTCAATGCCCAATAAAATATCCTGAATTCTCAGGATTCTATACTCAAACCTCAAACTTCAACCCTCAGCCCTCATTCTCAATCCTCAATCCTCAATCCACAATCCTCAATATTCAATCCTCAATACTCAATCTTCAATACTCAATCCTCAATCCGCAATCCTCAATCCTCAATCCTCAACCCTCAATCCTCAATCCTCAATCTTCAATCCTCAATCTTCAATACTCAATCCTCAATCCTCAATACTCAATCCACAATCCTCAATATTCAATCCTCAGTACTCAACCTTCAATCCTCAATCCTCAATCCTCAATCCTCAATCCTCAATCCTCAATCCTTAATCCTCAATCCTCAATCCTCAATATTCAATACTCAATACTCAATCGTCAATCATCAATCCTCAATCCTCAATCCTCTGTCGTCAATCCTCAGTCATAAATCCTCAATCTTCAATACTCAATCGTCAATCCTTAGTCGTCAATCCTCAATCCTCAATCCTCGTTCCTCAAACCTCAATCCTCAACCCTCAGTCTTCATCCTCAATTCTCAATTCTCAATCCTCAATCCTCAACCCTCAATCCTCAATCGTCAACCTTCAATCATCAATAATCAATCTTCAATCCTCAATCATCAATCCTCAATCCTCAATCCTCAATCCTCAGGCATCAATACTCAATCTTCAATACTCAAACCTCAATCCTCAATCCTCAATCCTCAATCCTCAACCCGCAATCCTCATTCCTCAAACCTCAATCCTCAACCCTCAGTCCTCATACTCAATTCTCAATTCTCAATCCTCAATCCTCAATCCTGAATCTTCAATCCTCAATAATCAATCTCCAATCCTAGATCCTCAATCCCCAATTTTCAGTCCTTAATCCTCAATCTTCAGTCCTCAATCCCCAGTCCTCAATGTCCAATCCTCAATGCTCAATCCTCAATCCTCAATCCTCAGTACTCAATCCTCAATCCTCAATCCTCAAACCTCAATCCTCAATCGTCCGTCCTCATCCTCCATCCTCCATCCTCAGTCTTCAATCCTCAATGCTCAGTCCTCAATCCTCAATCCTCAGTCCTCAATCCTCAATCCTCAATCCTCAAACCTCAATCCTCAACCGTCAGTCCTCGTCCTCAATCCTCAAACCTCAATCCTCAATCCTCAATATTCAATCATCAATACTCAATCTTCAATCCTCAATCCTCTATCCTCAATCCTCAATCCTCAATCCTCAATACTCAACACACAACCCTCAGCCATCAATCCTCAATACTCAACTATCAATCCTCAATTCTCAATACTCAATAGAATATCCTGAATTCTCATGGTTTAATACTCAATCGTCAATCGTCAATCCTCAATCCCCAATCCTCAATCTTCAATCCTCAATCCTCAACCCTCAATCCTCAATCCTCAATCCTCAATCTTCAATCCTCAATATTCAATCTTCAATCCTCAATCCTCAATCCTCAATCCTCAATCCTCAATCCTCAATCCTCAATCCTCAATCCTCAATCGTCAATCCTCAATCCTCAATCTTCAATCCTCAATCCTCAATCCTCAATCCTCAATCCTCAATCCTCAATCCTCAATCCTCAATCCTCAATCCTCAATCCTCAATCCTCAATCCTCAATTCTCAATCCTCAATCCTCAATCCCCAGACCTCAAACATCAATATTCAACCCTCAGTTCTCGTCCTCAATCCACAACCCTCAATCCTCAATCCTCAATCTTCAATCATTAATATTCAATCTTCAATCCTCAATCCTCAATCCTCAATCCTCAATCCTCAACCCTCAATCCTCAATCTTCAATCCTCAATCCTCAAACATCAATCCTCAATCCTCAACCCTCAATCCTCAATCCTCAATCTTCAATCCTCAATCCTCAATCCTCAATCCTCAATACTCAATCTTTAATCCTCAATACTGAAACTTCAATCCCCAATCCTCAATCCTCAATCCTCGATCCTCATTCTTCAATCCTCAATACCCAATCCTCAATCTTCAATCCTCAGTCCTCAATTCGCAATCCACAATCCTCAATCCTCAGACCTCAAGTATCAACACTCAACCCTCAGTCCTCGTCCTCAATACACAACCTTCAATAATCAATCCTCAGCCTTCAATACTCAATCCTCTATCCTCAATCCTCAGTCCTCAAACCTCAATCCTGAATCCTCAATCCTGAATCCTCAATCTTCAGCCCACAGTCCTCAACAATCAGTTGTCAATCCTCAATCCTCCATAGAATATCATCAATTCACAGTTTTCAATACTCAATACTCAATCTGCAATCTTCAAATCTCTATCCACAAACATCAATACTCATCACTCAACCCTCAACACTCAGTCCCCAATCCTCAATATTCAATCCTCAATTCTCAATCCTCAATCCACAATCCTCAACCTTCAATCCTCAATACTCAATCTTCAATCATCAATCCTCAATCCTCAATCCTTAATCCTCAATCCTCAATCCTCAATATTCAATACTCAATACCCAATCGTCAATCATCAATCCTCAATCCTCAATCCTCAGTCGTCAATCCTCAGTCATCAATCCTCAATCTTCAATACTCAATCGTCAATCCTTAGTCGTCAATACTCAATCCTCAATCCTCGTTCCTCAAACCTTAATCCTCAACCCTCAGTCTTCATCCTCAATTCTCAATTCTCAATCCTCAATCCACAATCCTCAATCCTCAATCCTCAATCCTCAATACTCAATCTTTAATCCTCAATACTGAAACTTCAATCCCCAATCCTCAATCCTCAATCCTCGATCCTCATTCTTCAATCCTCAATACCCAATCCTCAATCTTCAATCCTCAGTCCTCAATTCGCAATCCACAATCCTCAATCCTCAGACCTCAAGTATCAACACTCAACCCTCGGTCCTCGTCCTCAATCCACAACCCTCGATCCTCAATCCTCAATATTCAATCATCAATATTCAATCTTTAATCCTCAATCCTCAATCCTCAATCCTCAATCCTTAATCCTCAATCGTCAATCCTCAATCCTCAATCCTCAATCCTCAATCTTCAATCCTCAGTACTCAATCTTCAATCCCCAATCCTCAATCCTCAATCCTCAATCCTCAATCCTCAATCCTGAAACCTCATTATTCAATCCTCAATACCCAATCCTCAATCTTCAATCTTCAATCCTCAGTCCTCAATTCTCAATCCTCAATCCTCAATCCTCAGACCTCAAACATCAATATTCAACCCTCAACCCTCAATCCTCAATCCACAATCTTCAATCCTCAATCCTCAATCCTCAATCCTCAATCCTCAATCTTTAATCCTCAACACTGAAACTTCCATCCCCAATCCTCAATCCTCAATCCTCAATCCTCATTCTTCAATCCTCAATGCCCAATCCTCAATCTTCAATTCTCAATCCTCAATTCGCAATCCACAATCCTCAATCATCAGACCTCAAGTATCAATACTCAACCCTCAGTCCTCGTCCTCAATACTCAACCCTCAGTCTTCATCCTCAATTCTCAATTCTCAAACCTCAATCCTCAACCGTCAGTCCTCGTCCTCAATTCTCAAACCTCAATCCTCAATCCTCAATATTCAATCATCAATACTCAATCTTCAATCCTCAATACTCTATCCTCAATCATCAGTCCTCAATCCTCAATACTCAACACACAACCCTCAGCCATCAATCCTCAATACTCAATCATGAATCCTCAATTCTCAATACTCAATAGAATATCCTGAATTCTCATGGTTCAATACTCAATCCACAATATTCAATAATCAAATCTCAATCCTCAATCTTCAATCCTCAATACTCAATTTCAATCCTCAATCCTCAATTCTCAATCCTCAATACTCAATCCTCAATCGTCAATCCTCAATCCCCAATCCTCAATCTTCAATCCTCAATACTCAATCTTCAATCCTCAATCCTCAATCCTCAATCCTCAATCCTCAATCCTCAATCCTCAATCCTCAATCCTCAATCCTCAATCCTCAATCCTCAATCCTCAATCCTCAATCTTCAATCCTCAATCCTCAATCCTCAATCCTCAATCCTCAATCCTCAATCCTCAATCCTCAATCCTCAATCCTCAATCCTCAATCCTCAATCCTCAATCCTCAATCCTCAATCCTCAATTCTCAATCCTCAATCCTCAATCCCCAGACCTCAAACATCAATATTCAACCCTCAGTTCTCGTCCTCAATCCACAACCCTCAATCCTCAATCCTCAAACCTCAATCCTCAACTCTCAGTCCTCAATCCTCAATCTTCAATCCTCAATACTCAATCTTCAATCCTCAATCCTCAATCCTCAATCCTCAATCCTCAATCCTCAATCCTCAACCCACAATCCTCATTCCTCTAACCTCAATCCTCAACCCTCAGTCCTCATACTCAATTCTCAATTCTCAATCCTCAATCCTCAATCCTCAATCTTCAATCCTCAATAATCAATCTCCAATCCTAGATCCTCAATCCCCAATCTTCAATCCTTAATCCTCAATCTTCAATCCTCAATCCCCAGTCCTCAATGTCCAATCCTCAATGCTCAATCCTCAATCCTCAATCCTCAGTCCTCAATCCTCAGTCCTCAAACCTCAAACCTCAATCCTCAATCGTCCGTCCTCATCCTCCATCCTCCATCCTCAGTCTTCAATCCTCAATGCTCAGTCCTCAATCCTCAATCCTCAGTCCTCAATCCTCAATCCTCAATCCTCAAATCTCAATCCCCAACCGTCAGTCCTCGTCCTCAATCCTCAAACCTCAATCCTCAATCCTCAATATTCAATCATCAATACTCAATCTTCAATCCTCAATCCTCTATCCTCAATCCTCAATCCTCAATCCTCAATACTCAACACACAACCCTCAGCCATCAATCCTCAATACTCAACCATCAATCCTCAATTCTCAATACTCAATAGAATATCCTGAATTCTCATGGTTCAATACTGAATCGTCAATCGTCAATCCTCAATCCCCAATCCTCAATCTGCAATCCTCAATCCTCAATCCTCAATCCTCAATCCTCAATCCTCAATCCTCATTCTTCAATCCTCAATACCCAATCATCAATCTTCAATCCTCAATCCTCAATCCTCAGTCACAAATCCTCAATCTTCAATACTCAATCGTCAATCCTCAGTCCTCAATCCTCAACCCTCAATCGTCATTCCTCAAACCTCAATCCTCAACCCTCAGTCCTCATACTCAATTCTCAATTCTCAATCCTCAATCCTCAATCCTCAATCTTCAATCCTCAATAATCAATCTCCAATCCTATATCCTCAATGCCCAATCTTCAATCCTAAATCCTCAATCTTCAATCCTCAATACCCAGTCCTCAATGTCCAATCCTCAATGCTCAATCCTCAATCCTCAGGCATGAATACTCAATCTTCAATACTCAATCCTCAATCCTCAATCCTCAACCCTCAATCGTCATTCCTCAAACCTCAATCCTCAACCCTCAGTCCTCATACTCAATTCTCAATTCTCAATCCTCAATCCTCAATCCTCAATCTTCAATCCTCAATAATCAATCTCCAATCCTATATCCTCAATGCCCAATCTTCAATCCTAAATCCTCAATCTTCAATCCTCAATCCCCAGTCCTCAATGTCCAATGCTCAATCCTCAATCCTCAATCCTCAGTCCTCAATCCTCAATCCTCAATGCTCAAACCTCAATCCTCAACCGACCGTCCTCATCCTCCATCCTCCATCCTCAATCCTCAATACTCAATCCTCAATTTTCAATCCTCAATACTCAATCTTCAATCCACAATCCTCAATCCTCAATCCTCAATCCTCAATCCTCAATCCTCAGGCATCAATACTTAATCTTCAATACTCAATCCTCAATCCTCAATCATCAATCCTCAATCCTCAACCCTCAATCCTCATTCCTCAAACCTCAATCCTCAACTCTCAGTCCTCAATCCTCAATCTTCAATCCTCAATACTCAATCTTCAATCCTCAATCCTCAATCCTCAATCCTCAATCCTCAATCCTCAATCCTCAATCCTCAATCCTCAATCCTCAATCCTCAATCCTCAATCCTCAATCCTCAATCCTCAATACTCAATCTGCAATCCTCAATACTCAATCCTCAATCCTCAATCCTCATTCTTCAATCCTCAATACCGAATCCTCAATCTTCAATCCTCAATCCTCAATCCTCAATTCTCAATCCTCAGTCCTCAATCCTCAGACCTCAAACATCAATATTCAACCCTCAGTTCTCGTCCTCAATCCACAACCCTCAATCCTCAATCCTCAATCTTCAATCATTAATATTCAATCTTCAACCCTCAATCCTCAATCCTCAATCCTCAATCCTCAATCCTCAATCTTCAATCCTCAATCCTCAAACCTCAATCCTCAATCCTTAACCCTCAATCCTCAATCCTCAATCTTCAATCCTCAATCCTCAATCCTCAATCCTCAATACTCAATCTTTAATCCTCAATACTGAAACTTCAATCCCCAATCCTCAATCCTCAATCCTCAATATTCAACACTCAACCCTCAACCATAAATCCTCAATATTCAACCATCAATCCTCAATTCTCAATACTCAATAGAACATCCTGAATACTCATGGTTCAATACTCAATACAGAATATTCAATAATCAAATCTCAAACCTCACGCATCAATTCTCAACACTCAACCCTCAACACTCAGTCCTCTCCCTTCTATCCTACATCCTCAACCCTCAATCCTCAAGCGTCAATCCTCAATACTCAATCCTCAACCCTCAATCCTCAATCCTAAATCTTCAATCCTCAATACTCAATCTTCAATCCTGAATCCTCAATCCTCAATCCTCAATACTCTATACTCAATCCTCAATCCTCAACCCTCAATCCTCAACCCTCAATCCTAAATCCCTCAAACATCACCCACAATCCTCATTCCTCAAACCTCTATCCTCAGCCCTCAGTCCTCATACACAATTCTCAATTCTCAATCCTCAATCCTCAATCATCAATCTTCAATCCTCAATAATCAATCTCCAATCCTAGATCCTCAATCCCCAATCTTCAATCCTTAATCCTCAATCTTCAATCCTCAATCCCCAGTCCTCAATGTCCAATCCTCAATGCTCAATCCTCAATCCTCAATCCTCAGTCCTCAATCCGCAATCCTCAATCTTGAATACTCAATCGTCAATCCTCAATCCTCAATCCTCAGTCATAAATCCTCAATCTTCAATACTCAATCGTCAATCCTCAGTCCTCAATCGTCAAACCTCAATCCTCGTTCCTCAAACCTCAATCCTCAACCCTCAGTCCTCATCCTCAATTCTCAATTCTCAATCCTCAATCCTCAATCCTCAATCGTCAATCCCCAATAATAAATCTCCAATCCTAGATCCTCAATCCCCAACTCTCAATCCTCAATACTCAATCTTCAAGCATCAATCGCCAGTCCTCAATCTTCAATCCTCTATGCTCAATCCTCAATCCTCAGCCTCAGTCCTCAATCCACAACCCTCAATCCTCAATCCTCAATCCTCAACCGTCAGTCCTCGTCCTCAATCCTCAACCCTCAATCCTCAATCATCAATCCTCAATCCTCAATTATCAATCCTCAGGCGTCAATACTTAATCTTCAATACTCAATCCTCAATCCTCAATCCTCAATCCTCAATCCTCAACACTCAATCCTCATTCCTCAAACCTCAATCCTCAATCCTAAGTCCTCATACTCAATTCTCAATTCTCAATCCTCAATCCTCAATCCTCAATCCTGAAACCTCAATCTTCAATCCTCAATACCCAATCCTCAATCTTCAATCCTCAATCCTCAATCATCAATTCTCAATCCTCAATCCTCAATCCTCAGGCCTCAAACATCAATATTCAACCCTCGGTCCTCGTCCTCAATCCACAACCCTCGATCCTCAATCCTCAATCTTCAATCATCAATATTCAATCTTTAATCCTCAATCCTCAATCCTCAATCCTCAATCCTTAATCCTCAATCGTCAATCCTCAATCCTCAATCCTCAATCCTCAATCTTCAATCCTCAGTACTCAATCTTCAATCCCCAATCCTCAATCCTCAATCCTCAATCCTCAATCCTCAATCCTGAAACCTCAATCTTCAATCCTCAATACCCAATCCTCAATCTTCAATCCTCAATCCTCAATCATCAATTCTCGATCCTCAATCCTCAATCCTCAGGCCTCAAACATCAATATTCAACCCTCGGTCCTCGTCCTCAATCCACAACCCTCGATCCTCAATCCTCAATCTTCAATCATCAATATTCAATCTTTAATCCTCAATCCTCAATCCTCAATCTTCAATGCTCAATCCTCAATCCTCAATACTCAATCCTCAATCCTCAATCTTCAATCCTCAGTACTCAATCTTCAATCCTCAATCCTCAATCCTCAATCCTCAATCCTCAATCCTCAATCCTCAATCCTGAAACCTCAATCTTCAATCCTCAATACCCAATCCTCAATCTTCAATCCTCAATCCTCAATCATCAATTCTCAATCCTCAATCCTCAATCCTCAGGCCTCAAACATCAATATTCAACCCTCAGTCCTCGTCCTCAATCCACAACCCTCGATCCTCAATCCTCAATCTTCAATCATCAATATTCAATCTTTAATCCTCAATCCTCAATCCTCAATCCTCAATCCTTAATCCTCAATCGTCAACCCTCAATCCTCAATCCTCAATCCTCTATCCTCAATCCTCAATCCTCAATCATCAATCCTCAATCTTCAATACTTAATCCTCAATCCTCAATACTCAATCTGCAATCCTCAATCCTCAACCCTCACTCCTCAATCCTCATTCTTCAATCCTCAATACCCAATCCTCAATCTTCAATCCTCAATCCTCAATCCTCAATTCTCAATCCTCAATCCTCAATCGTTAATCATCAATCTTCAATAATCTTCAATCCTTAATCATCAACCTTCAATCCTCAATCCCCAGTCATCAATCTTCTATCCTCAATGCTCAATCCTCAATCCTCAATCCTCAGTCCTCAATCCTCAATCCTCAATCCTCAAACCTCAATCCTCAACCGTCAGTCGTCGTCCTCAATTCTCAAACCTCAATCCTCAATCCTCAATATTCAATCATCAATACTCAATCTTCAATCCTCAATCCTCTATCCTCAATCCTCAATCCTCAATCCCCAATACTCAACACACAACCCTCAGCCATCAATCCTCAATACTCAACCATCAATCCTCAATTCACAATACTCAATAGAATATCCTGAATTCTCATGGTTCAATACTCAATCCACAATATTCAATAATCAAATCTCAATCCTCAATCTTCAATACTCAATAATCAATTTCAATCCTCAATCCTCAATTCTCAATCCTCAATACTCAATCCTCAATCGTCAATCCTCAATCCCCAATCCTCAATCTTCAATCCTCAATCCTCAACCTTCAATCCTCAACCCTCAATCCTCAATCTTCAATCCTCAATACTCAATCTTCAATCCTCAATCCTCAATCGTCAATCCTCAATCCTCAATCCTCAATCCTCAATCCTCAATCCTCAATACTCAATCTGCAATCGTCAATCCTCAATCCTCAATCCTCAATCCTCATTCTTCAATCCTCAATACCCAATCCTCAATCTTCAATCTTCAATCCTCAGTCCTCAATTCTCAATCCTCAATCCTCAATCCTCAGACCTCAAACATCAATATTGAACCCTCAACCCTCAATCCTCAATCCACAATCTTCAATCCTCAATCCTCAATCCTCAATCCTCAATCCTCAATCTTTAATCCTCAACACTGAAACTTCAATCCCCAATCCTCAATCCTCAATCCTCAATCCTCATTCTTCAATCCTCAATGCCCAATCCTCAATCTTCAATTCTCAATCCTCAATTCGCAATCCACAATCCTCAATCCTCAGACCTCAAGTATCAATACTCAACCCTCAGTCCTCGTCCTCAATACTCAACCCTCAGTCTTCATCCTCAATTCTCAATTCTCAAACCTCAATCCTCAACCGTCAGTCCTCGTCCTCAATTCTCAAACCTCAATCCTCAATCCTCAATATTCAATCATCAATACTCAATCTTCAATCCTCAATACTCTATCCTCAATCATCAGTCCTCAATCCTCAATACTCAACACACAACCCTCAGCCATCAATCCTCAATACTCAACCATGAATCCTCAATTCTCAATACTCAATAGAATATCCTGAATTCTCATGGTTCAATACTCAATCCACAATATTCAATAATCAAATCTCAATCCTCAATCTTCAATCCTCAATACACAATTTCAATCCTCAATCCTCAATTCTCAATCCTCAATACTCAATCCTCAATCGTCAATCCTCAATCCCCAATCCTCAATCTTCAATCCTCAATCCTCAACCCTCAATCCTCAACCCTCAATCCTCAATCTTCAATCCTCAATACTCAATCTTCAATCCTCAATCCTCAATCCTCAATCCTCAATCCTCAATCCTCAATCCTCATTCTTCAATCCTCAATACCCAATCATCAATCTTCAATCCTCAATCCTCAATCCTCAGTCACAAATCCTCAATCTTCAATACTCAATCGTCAATCCTCAGTCCTCAATCCTCAACCCTCAATCGTCATTCCTCAAACCTCAATCCTCAACCCTCAGTCCTCATACTCAATTCTCAATTCTCAATCCTCAATCCTCAATCCTCAATCTTCAATCCTCAATAATCAATCTCCAATCCTATATCCTCAATGCCCAATCTTCAATCCTAAATCCTCAATCTTCAATCCTCAATCCCCAGTCCTCAATGTCCAATCCTCAATGCTCAATCCTCAATCCTCAATCCTCAGTCCTCAATCCTCAATCCTCAATGCTCAAACCTCAATCCTCAACCGACCGTCCTCATCCTCAATCCTCCATCCTCAATCCTCAATCCTCAATCCTCAATTTTCATTCCTCAATACTCAATCTTCAATCCACAATCCTCAATCCTCAATCCTCAATCCTCAATCCTCAATCCTCAGGCATCAATACTTAATCTTCAATACTCAATCCTCAATCCTCAATCATCAATCCTCAATCCTCAACCCTCAATCCTCATTCCTCAAACCTCAATCCTCAACCCTCAGTCCTCAATCCTCAATCTTCAATCCTCAATACTCAATCTTCAATCCTCAATCCTCAATCCTCAATCCTCAATCCTCAATCCTCAATCCTCAACCCACAATCCTCATTCCTCTAACCTCAATCCTCAACCCTCAGTCCTCATACTCAATTCTCAATTCTCAATCCTCAATCCTCAATCCTCAATCTTCAATCCTCAATAATCAATCTCCAATCCTAGATCCTCAATCCCCAATCTTCAATCCTTAATCCTCAATCTTCAATCCTCAATCCCCAGTCCTCAATGTCCAATCCTCAATGCTCAATCCTCAATCCTCAATCCTCAGTCCTCAATCCTCAGTCCTCAAACCTCAAACCTCAATCCTCAATCGTCCGTCCTCATCCTCCATCCTCCATCCTCAGTCTTCAATCCTCAATGCTCAGTCCTCAATCCTCAATCCTCAGTCCTCAATCCTCAATCCTCAATCCTCAAATCTCAATCCCCAACCGTCAGTCCTCGTCCTCAATCCTCAAACCTCAATCCTCAATCCTCAATATTCAATCATCAATACTCAATCTTCAATCCTCAATCCTCAATCCTCAATCCTCAATCCTCAATCCTCAATCCTCAATCCTCAATCCTGAAACCTCAATCTTCAATCCTCAATACCCAATCCTCAATCTTCAATCCTCAATCCTCAATCATCAATTCTCAATCCTCAATCCTCAATCCTCAGGCCTCAAACATCAATATTCAACCCTCAGTCCTCGTCCTCAATCCACAACCCTCGATCCTCAATCCTCAATCTTCAATCATCAATATTCAATCTTTAATCCTCAATCCTCAATCCTCAATCCTCAATCCTTAATCCTCAATCGTCAACCCTCAATCCTCAATCCTCAATCCTCTATCCTCAATCCTCAATCCTCAATCATCAATCCTCAATCTTCAATACTTAATCCTCAATCCTCAATACTCAATCTGCAATCCTCAATCCTCAACCCTCACTCCTCAATCCTCATTCTTCAATCCTCAATACCCAATCCTCAATCTTCAATCCTCAATCCTCAATCCTCAATTCTCAATCCTCAATCCTCAATCGTTAATCATCAATCTTCAATAATCTTCAATCCTTAATCATCAACCTTCAATCCTCAATCCCCAGTCATCAATCTTCTATCCTCAATGCTCAATCCTCAATCCTCAATCCTCAGTCCTCAATCCTCAATCCTCAATCCTCAAACCTCAATCCTCAACCGTCAGTCGTCGTCCTCAATTCTCAAACCTCAATCCTCAATCCTCAATATTCAATCATCAATACTCAATCTTCAATCCTCAATCCTCTATCCTCAATCCTCAATCCTCAATCCCCAATACTCAACACACAACCCTCAGCCATCAATCCTCAATACTCAACCATCAATCCTCAATTCACAATACTCAATAGAATATCCTGAATTCTCATGGTTCAATACTCAATCCACAATATTCAATAATCAAATCTCAATCCTCAATCTTCAATACTCAATAATCAATTTCAATCCTCAATCCTCAATTCTCAATCCTCAATACTCAATCCTCAATCGTCAATCCTCAATCCCCAATCCTCAATCTTCAATCCTCAATCCTCAACCTTCAATCCTCAACCCTCAATCCTCAATCTTCAATCCTCAATACTCAATCTTCAATCCTCAATCCTCAATCGTCAATCCTCAATCCTCAATCCTCAATCCTCAATCCTCAATCCTCAATACTCAATCTGCAATCCTCAATCCTCAATCCTCAATCCTCAATCCTCATTCTTCAATCCTCAATACCCAATCCTCAATCTTCAATCTTCAATCCTCAGTCCTCAATTCTCAATCCTCAATCCTCAATCCTCAGACCTCAAACATCAATATTGAACCCTCAACCCTCAATCCTCAATCCACAATCTTCAATCCTCAATCCTCAATCCTCAATCCTCAATCCTCAATCTTTAATCCTCAACACTGAAACTTCAATCCCCAATCCTCAATCCTCAATCCTCAATCCTCATTCTTCAATCCTCAATGCCCAATCCTCAATCTTCAATTCTCAATCCTCAATTCGCAATCCACAATCCTCAATCCTCAGACCTCAAGTATCAATACTCAACCCTCAGTCCTCGTCCTCAATACTCAACCCTCAGTCTTCATCCTCAATTCTCAATTCTCAAACCTCAATCCTCAACCGTCAGTCCTCGTCCTCAATTCTCAAACCTCAATCCTCAATCCTCAATATTCAATCATCAATACTCAATCTTCAATCCTCAATACTCTATCCTCAATCATCAGTCCTCAATCCTCAATACTCAACACACAACCCTCAGCCATCAATCCTCAATACTCAACCATGAATCCTCAATTCTCAATACTCAATAGAATATCCTGAATTCTCATGGTTCAATACTCAATCCACAATATTCAATAATCAAATCTCAATCCTCAATCTTCAATCCTCAATACACAATTTCAATCCTCAATCCTCAATTCTCAATCCTCAATACTCAATCCTCAATCGTCAATCCTCAATCCCCAATCCTCAATCTTCAATCCTCAATCCTCAACCCTCAATCCTCAACCCTCAATCCTCAATCTTCAATCCTCAATACTCAATCTTCAATCCTCAATCCTCAATCCTCAATCCTCAATCCTCAATCCTCAATCCTCATTCTTCAATCCTCAATACCCAATCATCAATCTTCAATCCTCAATCCTCAATCCTCAGTCACAAATCCTCAATCTTCAATACTCAATCGTCAATCCTCAGTCCTCAATCCTCAACCCTCAATCGTCATTCCTCAAACCTCAATCCTCAACCCTCAGTCCTCATACTCAATTCTCAATTCTCAATCCTCAATCCTCAATCCTCAATCTTCAATCCTCAATAATCAATCTCCAATCCTATATCCTCAATGCCCAATCTTCAATCCTAAATCCTCAATCTTCAATCCTCAATCCCCAGTCCTCAATGTCCAATCCTCAATGCTCAATCCTCAATCCTCAATCCTCAGTCCTCAATCCTCAATCCTCAATGCTCAAACCTCAATCCTCAACCGACCGTCCTCATCCTCAATCCTCCATCCTCAATCCTCAATCCTCAATCCTCAATTTTCATTCCTCAATACTCAATCTTCAATCCACAATCCTCAATCCTCAATCCTCAATCCTCAATCCTCAATCCTCAGGCATCAATACTTAATCTTCAATACTCAATCCTCAATCCTCAATCATCAATCCTCAATCCTCAACCCTCAATCCTCATTCCTCAAACCTCAATCCTCAACCCTCAGTCCTCAATCCTCAATCTTCAATCCTCAATACTCAATCTTCAATCCTCAATCCTCAATCCTCAATCCTCAATCCTCAATCCTCAATCCTCAACCCACAATCCTCATTCCTCTAACCTCAATCCTCAACCCTCAGTCCTCATACTCAATTCTCAATTCTCAATCCTCAATCCTCAATCCTCAATCTTCAATCCTCAATAATCAATCTCCAATCCTAGATCCTCAATCCCCAATCTTCAATCCTTAATCCTCAATCTTCAATCCTCAATCCCCAGTCCTCAATGTCCAATCCTCAATGCTCAATCCTCAATCCTCAATCCTCAGTCCTCAATCCTCAGTCCTCAAACCTCAAACCTCAATCCTCAATCGTCCGTCCTCATCCTCCATCCTCCATCCTCAGTCTTCAATCCTCAATGCTCAGTCCTCAATCCTCAATCCTCAGTCCTCAATCCTCAATCCTCAATCCTCAAATCTCAATCCCCAACCGTCAGTCCTCGTCCTCAATCCTCAAACCTCAATCCTCAATCCTCAATATTCAATCATCAATACTCAATCTTCAATCCTCAATACTCTATCCTCAATCCTCAATCCTCAATCCTCAATACTCAACACACAACCCTCAGCCATCAATCCTCAATACTCAACCATCAATCCTCAATTCTCAATACTCAATAGAATATCCTGAATTCTCATGGTTCAATACTGAATCGTCAATCGTCAATCCTCAATCCCCAATCCTCAATCTTCAATCCTCAATCCTCAACCCTCAATCCTCAATCCTCAATCCTCAATCTTCAATCCTCAATACTCAATCTTCAATCCTCAATCCTCAATCCTCAATCCTCAGCCTCAGACCTCAATCCTCAACCCTCAATCCTCAAACCTCAATTCTCGACCGTCAGTCCTCGTCCTCAATCCTCAACCCTCAATCCTCAATCCTCAACCTTCAATCATCAATAATCACTCTTCAATCCTCAATCATCAATCCTCAATCCTCAATCCTCAATCCTCAATCCTCAATATTCAACACTCAACCCTCAACCCTCAACCATCAATCCTCAATACTCATCCATCAATCCTCAATTCTCAATACTCAACAGAACATCCTGAATTCTCATGGTTCAATACTCAATCCACAATATTCAATAATCAAATCTCAAACCTCAAGCATCAATTCTCAACACTCAATCCTCAACACTCAGTCCTCTCTCTTCAGTCCTACATCCTCATCCCTCAATCCTCAAGCGTCAATCCTCAATACTCAATCCTCAATCCTCAATCCTCAATCCTCAATCTTCAATCCTCAATACTCAATCTTCAATCCTCAATCCTCAATCCTCAATCCTCAATCCTCAATCCTCAGACATCAATACTCAACCTTCAATCCTCAATACTCATTTTCAATCCTCAATCCTCAATTCTCAATCCTCAATACTCAATCCTCAATCCTCAATCCTCAATCCTCAGCCCTCAGTCCTCAAACCTCAATGCTCAATCCTCAATACCCAATCCTCAATCCTCAATCCTCAATCATCAATCCTCAATCATCAATGCTCAATCCTCAATATTCAATCCTCAATACTCAATCTTCAATACTCAATCCTCAATCCGCAATCCTCAATCCTCAATCCTCAGTCATAAATCCTCAATCTTCAATACTCAATCGTCAATCCTCAGTCCTCAATCGTCAACCCTTAATCCTCAAACCTCAATCCTCAACCGTCAGTCCTCGTCCTCAATCCTCAATCCTCAATCCTCAATCCTCAATCTTCAATCATCAATAATCAATCTTCAATCCTCAATCATCAATCCCCAATCCTCAATCCTCAATCCTCAGGCATCAATACTCAATCTTCAATCATCAATAATCAATCTTCAATCCTCAATCATCAATCCCCAATCCTCAATCCTCAATCCTCAGGCATCAATACTCAATCTTCAATACTCAATCCTCAATCCTCAATCCTCAATCCTCAATACTCAACCATCAATCCTCAATTCTCAATGCCCAATAAAATATCCTGAATTCTCAGGATTCTATACTCAAACCTCAAACCTCAACCCACAGCCCTCATTCTCAATCCTCAACCATCAATCCACAATCCTCAATATTCAATCCTCAATACTCAATCTTCAATACTCAATCCTCAATCCGCAATCCTCAATCCTCAATCCTCAGTCATAAATCCTCAATCTTCAATACTCAATCGTCAATCCTCAGTCCTCAATCGTCAAACCTCAATCCTCGTTCCTCAAACCTCAATCCTCAACCCTCAGTCCTCATCCTCAATTCTCAATTCTCAATCCTCAATACTCAATCCTCAATCGTCAATCCCCAATAATCAATCTCCAATCCTAGATCCTCAATCCCCAACCCTCAATCCTTAATACTCAATCTTCAAGCCTCAATCGCCAGTCTTCAATCTTCAATCCTCTAAGCTCAATCCTCAATCCTCAGCTTCAGTCCTCAATCCACAACCCTCAATCCTCAAACCTCAATCCTCAACCGTCAGTCCTCGTCCTCAATCCTCAACCCTCAATCCTCAATCCTCAATCTTCAATCATCAATAATCAATCTTCAATCCTCAATCATCAATCCTCAATCCTCAATTATCAATCCTCAGGCGTCAATACTTAATCTTCAATACTCAATCCTCAATCCTCAATCCTCAATCCTCAATCCTCAACACTCAATCCTCATTCCTCAAACCTCAACCCTCAACCCTAAGTCCTCATACTCAATTCTCAATTCTCAATCCTCAATCCTCAATCCTCAATCTTCAATCCTCAATAATCAATCTCCAATCCTAGATCCTAAATCCCCAATCTTAAATCCTTAATCCTCAATCTTCAACCCTCAATCCCCAATCCTCAATGTCCAATCCTCAATGCTCAATCCTCAATCCTCAATTCTCAATCCTCAATCCTCAATCTTCAATCCTCAGTACTCAATCTTCAGTCCCCAATCCTCAATCCTCAATCCTCAATCCTCAATTCTCAATTCTCAATCCACAATCCTCAATACTCAATCTTCAATCCTCAATCATCAATCTCCTGTCCTAGATCCTCAATCCCCAATACTCTATCCTTAATCCTCAATATTCAATCCTCTATCCCCAGTCCACAATCTTCAATCCCCAAAAGCTCAATAATCAATCCTCAATCCTCAGTCCTCAATCGTCAATCATCAGTCCTCAATCTTCAATACTCAATCCTCAATCCTCAATCCTCAATCCTCAATCCTGAATCCTCAATCATCGATCCTGAATCTTCAATACTCAATCCTCAGTCCTCAATCCTTAATCCTCAATCGTCAATCCTCATTCTTCAATCCTCAATAGCCAATCCTCAATCCTCAATCCTCAATCTTCAATCCTCAATCCCCAGTCCACAATCTTCAATCCTCAATGCTCAATCCTCAATCCTCAATCCTCAGTCATCAGTCCTCAATCCTCAATCCTCAAACCTCAATCCTCAACCGTCAGTCCTCGTCCTCAAACCTCAATCCCGAATCCTCAATCCTGAATCGTCAATCTTCAGCCCTCAGTCCTCAATCCTCAATCATCAATACTCAATGTTCAATGCTCAATACTCAACCATCAATCCTCAACCCTCAATCCTCAATCAACAATCCTCAATCCTCAATCATCAATCTTCAATCTTCAATACTCAATCTTCAATCCTCAATTCCCAATCCTCAATCGTCAATCCTCAATCCTCAATCCTCAGTCATCAATCCTCAGTCTTCAATACTAAATCCTCAATCCTCAATCCTCAATCCTCAATCCTCAACACTAAACCTTCAATCCTCCATACTCAATCTTCAATCCTCAATCCTCAATCATCAATCCTCAATTCTCAATCCTCAGTCATCAATCCTCAATCTTCAATACTCAATCCTCAATCCTCAATCCTCAATCCTCAATCCTCAGTCCTCAATCCACAATCATCAATCCTCAATCTTCGATACTCAATCCTCAATCCTCAATCCTCAATCCTCAGTACTCGATCTTCAACCCTCAATCCTCAATCCTCAATCCTCAACCCTCAGCCCTCATCCTCAACCCTCAATCCTGAATCCTCTATCCTCAATCTTCAATCCTCAATACTCAGTCTTCAATCCTCAATCCTCAATCCTCAATCCTCAATCCTCAATTCTCAATCCTCAATCCTCAACCCTCAGCCCTCACCCTCAATCCTCAATCCTGAATCCTCAATCCTCAATCTTCAATCCTCAATACTCAGCCTTCAATCCTCAATCCTCTATCCTCAATCCTCAGTCCTCAATCCACAATCAACAATCCTCAATCTTCAATACTCAATCCTCAATCCTCAATCCTCAACTCACAATCCTCAATCCTCCGTCCTCAGTCCTCAAACCTCAGTCCTCAAACCTCAGCCATCATCCTCAGTCGTCAATCCTCGTTCCTCAGTCCTCAATCCTCAATCTTCAATCCTCAACCCTCAGCCCTCATCCTCAATCCTCAATCCTGAATCCTCTATCCTCAATCTTCAATCCTCAATCCTGAATCCTCTATCCTCAATCTTCAATCCTCAATACTCAGTCTTCAATCCTCAATCCTCAATCCTCAATCCTCAATCCTCAATTCTCAATTCTCAATCCTCAACCCTCAGCCCTCATCCTCAATCCTCAATCCTGAATCCTCTATCCTCAATCTTCAATCCTCAATCCTCAATTCTCAATCCTCATTCCTCAAACCTCAATCCTCAACCCTCAGTCCTCATCCTCAATTCTCAATTCTAAACCCTCAACCCTCAATCCTCAATCTTCAATCCTCAATAATCAATCATCAATACTCAGTCTTCAATCCTCAATCCTCAATCCTCAATCCTCAGTCCGCAATCCTCAATCATCAATCCTCAATCTTCAATAATCAATCCTCAATCCTCAATCCTCAATCCTCAATACTCAACCTTCAATCCTCCATACTCAATCTTCAATCCTCAATCCTCAATCATCAATCCTCAATCCTCAATCCTCAGTCATCAATCCACAATCTTCAATACTCAATCCTCAATCCTCAATCCTCAGTCCTCAATCCACAATCATCACTCCTCAATCTTCAATACTCAATCCTCAATCCTCAATCCTCAAACCTCAATACTCAATCTTCAATCCTCAATCCTCAATCCTCAATCCTCAACCCTCAGCCCTCATCCTCAATCCTCAATTCTGAATCCTCAATCCTCAATCTTCAATCCTCAATTCTCAATCCTCAGTCCTGAATCCTCTATCCTCAATCTTCAATCCTCAATCCTCAATTCTCAATCCTCATTCCTCAAACCTCAATCCTCAACCCTCAGTCCTCATCCTCAATTCTCAATTCTAAACCCTCAACCCTCAATCCTCAATCTTCAATCCTCAATAATCAATCATCAATACTCAGTCTTCAATCCTCAATCCTCAATCCTCAATCCTCAGTCCGCAATCCTCAATCATCAATCCTCAATCTTCAATAATCAATCCTCAATCCTCAATCCTCAATCCTCAATACTCAACCTTCAATCCTCCATACTCAATCTTCAATCCTCAATCCTCAATCATCAATCCTCAATCCTCAATCCTCAGTCATCAATCCACAATCTTCAATACTCAATCCTCAATCCTCAATCCTCAGTCCTCAATCCACAATCATCACTCCTCAATCTTCAATACTCAATCCTCAATCCTCAATCCTCAAACCTCAATACTCAATCTTCAATCCTCAATCCTCAATCCTCAATCCTCAACCCTCAGCCCTCATCCTCAATCCTCAATTCTGAATCCTCAATCCTCAATCTTCAATCCTCAATTCTCAATCCTCAGTCCTCAATCCTCAATCATCAATACTCAATGTTCAATCCTCAATACTCAACATTCAATCCTCAACCCTCAATCCTCAATCAACAATCCTCAATCCTCAATCATCAATCTTCAATCTTCAATACTCAATCTTCAATCCTCAATTCCCAGTCCTCAATCGTCAATCCTCAATCCTCAACCCTCAGTCATCAATCCTCAATCTTCAATACTAAATCCTCAATCCTCAATCCTCAATCCCCAAACCTCAATCCTCAACCCTCAGTCCTCACCCTCAATTCTCAATTCTCAATCCTCAATCCTCAATCCTCAATCTTCAATCCTCAATTATCAATCTCCAATCCTAGATCCTCAATCCCCAACCTTCAATCCTTAATCCTCAATCTTCAATCCTCAATCCCCAGTCCTCAATCTCGAATCCTCAATGCTCAATACTCAATCCTCAATCCTCAGTACTCAATCCTCAATCCTCAATCCTCAGGCATCAATACTCAATCTTCAATCCTCAATCCTCAATCCTCAATCCACAATCCTCAACATTCAATCCTCAATACTCAATCTTCAATCCTCAATCTTCAATCCTCAATCCCCAGTCCTCAATCTCGAATCCTCAATGCTCAGTCCTCAATCCTCAATCCTCAATACTCAATCTTCAATCCTCAATCCTCAATCCTCAATCCTCAATCCTCAATCCTCAATCCTCAATCCTCATTCTTCAATCCTCAATACCCAACCCTCAATCTTCAATCCTCAATCCTCAATCGTCATTCTTCAATCCTCAGTACCCAATCCTCAATCTTCAATTCTCAATTCTCAATTCGCAATCCACAATCCTCAATCCTCAGACCTCAAGTATCAATACTCAACCCTCAGTCCTCGTCCTCAATACTCAACCCTCAGTCTTCATCCTCAAACCTCAATCCTCAATCCTCAATCCTCAATACTCAATCGTCAATCCTCAATACTCAATCTGCAATCCTCAATCCTCAATCCTCAATCCTCAATCCTCAATTCTCATTCTTCATTCCTTAATACCCAATCCTCAATCTTCAATCCTCAATCCTCAATCCTCAATTCTCAATCCTCAATCCTCAATCCACAGACCTCAAACATCAATATTCAACCCTCAGTTCTCGTCCTCATTCCACAACCCTTAATCCTCAATCCTCAATCTTCAATCATCAATATTCAATCTTCAATCCTCAATCCTCAATCCTCAATCCTCAGTCCTCAATCCTCAATCCTCAATCTTCAATCCTCAATCCTCAATCCTCAATCCTCAATTCTCAACCCTCAATCCTCAATCCTCAATCTTCAATCCTCAATCCTCAATCATCAATCCTCAATCTTTAATCCTCAATACTGAAACTTCAATCCCCAATCCTCAATCCTCAATCCTCAATCCTCATTCTTCAATCCTCAATACCCAATCCTCAATCTTCAATTCTCAATCCTCAACTCGCAATCTACAATCCTCAATCCTCAGACCTCAAGTATCAATACTCAACCCTCAGTCCTCGTCCTCAATACTCAACCCTCAGTCTTCATCCTCAATCCTCATTTCTCAATCCTCAATACTCAATCATCAATCGTCAATCCTCAGTCCCCAAACCTCAATCTTCAATCCTCAATCCTCAACCCTCAATCCTCAACCCTCAATCCTCAATCTTCAATCCTCAATACTCAATCTTCAATCCTCAATCCTCAATCCTCAATCCTCAATCCTCAATCCTCAATCCTCAATCCTCAATCCTCAATACTCAATCTGCAATCCTCAATCCTCAATCATCAATCTTCAATCCTCATTCTTCAATCCTCAATACCCAATCCTCAATCTTCAATCCTCAATACTCAATCCTCAATATTCAATCCTCAATACTCAACCTTCAATCCTCAATCCTCAATCCTCAATCTTCAATCCTCAATACTCAATCTTCAATCCTCAATCCTCAGTCCCCAATCCTCAATCTTCAATCCTCAATCCTCAACCCTCAATCCTCATTCCTCAAACCTCAATCCTCAACTCTCAGTCCTCATTCACAATTCTCAATTCTCAATCCTCAATCCTCAATCGTCAATCTTCAATCCTCCATAATCAATCTCCAATCCAAGATCCTCAATCCCCAATCTTCAATCCTTAATCCTCAATCTTCAATCCTCAATCCCCAGTCATCAATCTTCAATCCTCAATGCCCAATCCTCAATCCTCAACCGTCAGTCCTCGTCCTCAATCCTCAACACTCAATCCTCGATCCTCAATCTTCAATCATCAATACTCAATCTTCAATCCTCAATACTCAATCCTCAATCGTCTATCCTCAACCCCAATCCTCAATCTTCAATGCTCAATCCTCAATCCTCAATCCTCAATCCTCAATCCTCAATCCTCAATCTTCAATCCTCAGTACTCGATCTTCATTCCTCAACCCTCAATCCCCAATCCTCAATCCTCAATCCTCAATCCTGAATCCTCCATCTTCAATCCTCAATACCCAATCCTCAATCTTCAATCCTCAATACTCAACCATCAATCCTCAATTCTCAATACTCAATAGAATATACTGAATTCTCATGGTTCAGTACTCAATCCACAATATTCAATAATCAAATCTCAATCCTCAGTCTTCAATCCTCAATACTCAATTTCAATCCTCAATCCTCAATCCTCAATACTCAATCCTCAATCGTCAATCCTCAATCCCCAATCCTCAATCCTCAATCCTCAATCCTCAACACTCAATCCTCAACCCTCAATCCTCAATCTTCAACCCTCAATACTCAATCTTCAATACTCAATCCTCAATACTCAACCTTCAATCCTCAACCCTCAGCCCTCATCCTCAATCCCCAATTCTGAATCCTCAATCCTCAATCTTCAATCCTCAATTCTCAACCCTCAGTCCTCAATCCTCAATCATCAATACTCAATGTTCAATCCTCAATACTCAACATTCAATCCTCAACCCTCAATCCTCAATCAACAATCCTCAATCCTCAATCACCAATCTTCAATCTTCAATACTCAATCTTCAATCCTCAATTCCCAGTCCTCAATCGTCAATCCTCAATCCTCAACCCTCAGTCATCAATCCTCAATCTTCAATAGTAAATCCTCAATCCTCAATCCTCAATCCTCAATCCTCAATCCTCAATCCTCAATACTCAATCTTCAATCCTCAATCCTCAATCCTCAATCCTCAACCCTCAGCCCTCATCCTCAATCCTCAATTCTGAATCCTCAATCCTCAATCTTCAATCCTCAATTCTCAATCCTCAGTCCTCAATCCTCAATCATCAATACTCAATGTTCAATCCTCAATTCTCAATACTCAATAGAATATCCTGAATTCTCATGTTTCAATACTCAATCCACAATATTCAATAATCAAATCTCAAACCTCAATCTTCAATCCTCAGTACTCAATTTCAATCCTCAATCCTCAATTCTCAATCCTCAATACACAATCCTCAATCGTCAATCCTCAATCCCCAATCCTCAATCTTCAATCCTCAATCCTCAAGCCTCAATCCTCAACCCTCAATCCTCAATCTTCAATCATCAATACTCAATCTTCAATCCTCAATCCTCAATCCTCAATCCTCAATCCTCAATAATCATTCTCCAATCCTAGATCCTCAATCCCCAATCTTCAATCCTTAATCCTCAATCTTCAATCCTCAATCCCCAGTCATCAATGTCCAATCCTCAATGCTCAATCCTCAATCCTCAATCCTCAGTCCTCAATCCTCAATCCTCAATGCTCAAACCTCAATCCTCAACCGACCGTCCTCGTCCTCCATTCTCCATCCTCAATCCTCAACCCTCAATCCTCAATTTTCAATCCTCAATACTCAATCTTCAATCCACAATCCTCAATACTCAATCCTCAATCCTCAACCCTCAAACCTCATTCCTCAAACCTCAATCCTCAACCCTCAGTCCTCACCCTCAATTCTCAATTCTCAATCCTCAATCCTCAATCCTCAATCTTCAATCCTCAATTATCAATCTCCAATCCTAGATCCTCAATCCCCAACCTTCAATCCTTAATCCTCAATCTTCAATCCTCAATCCCCAGTCCTCAATCTCGAATCCTCAATGCTCAATACTCAATCCTCAATCCTCAGTACTCAATCCTCAATCCTCAATCCTCAGGCATCAATACTCAATCTTCAATCCTCAATCCTCAATCCTCAATCCACAATCCTCAACATTCAATCCTCAATACTCAATCTTCAATCCTCAATCTTCAATCCTCAATCCCCAGTCCTCAATCTCGAATCCTCAATGCTCAGTCCTCAATCCTCAATCCTCAATACTCAATCTTCAATCCTCAATCCTCAATCCTCAATCCTCAATCCTCAATCCTCAATCCTCAATCCTCATTCTTCAATCCTCAATACCCAACCCTCAATCTTCAATCCTCAATCCTCAATCGTCATTCTTCAATCCTCAGTACCCAATCCTCAATCTTCAATTCTCAATTCTCAATTCGCAATCCACAATCCTCAATCCTCAGACCTCAAGTATCAATACTCAACCCTCAGTCCTCGTCCTCAATACTCAACCCTCAGTCTTCATCCTCAAACCTCAATCCTCAATCCTCAATCCTCAATACTCAATCGTCAATCCTCAATACTCAATCTGCAATCCTCAATCCTCAATCCTCAATCCTCAATCCTCAATTCTCATTCTTCATTCCTTAATACCCAATCCTCAATCTTCAATCCTCAATCCTCAATCCTCAATTCTCAATCCTCAATCCTCTATCCACAGACCTCAAACATCAATATTCAACCCTCAGTTCTCGTCCTCATTCCACAACCCTTAATCCTCAATCCTCAATCTTCAATCATCAATATTCAATCTTCAATCCTCAATCCTCAATCCTCAATCCTCAGTCCTCAATCCTCAATCCTCAATCTTCAATCCTCAATCCTCAATCCTCAATCCTCAATTCTCAACCCTCAATCCTCAATCCTCAATCTTCAATCCTCAATCCTCAATCATCAATCCTCAATCTTTAATCCTCAATACTGAAACTTCAATCCCCAATCCTCAATCCTCAATCCTCAATCCTCATTCTTCAATCCTCAATACCCAATCCTCAATCTTCAATTCTCAATCCTCAACTCGCAATCTACAATCCTCAATCCTCAGACCTCAAGTATCAATACTCAACCCTCAGTCCTCGTCCTCAATACTCAACCCTCAGTCTTCATCCTCAATCCTCATTTCTCAATCCTCAATACTCAATCATCAATCGTCAATCCTCAGTCCCCAAACCTCAATCTTCAATCCTCAATCCTCAACCCTCAATTCTCAATCCTGAATCCTCAACCCTCAGCCCTCACCCTAAATCCTCAATCCTGAATCCTCAATCCTCAATCTTCAATCCTCAATACTCAGCCTTCAATCCTCAATCCTCTATCCTCAATCCTCAGTCCTCAATCCACAATCATCAATCCTCAATCTTCAATACTCAATCCTCAATCCTCAATCCTCAACTCACAATCCTCAATCCTCCGTCCTCAGTCCTCAAACCTCAGTCCTCAAACCTCAGCCATCATCCTCAGTCGTCAATCCTCGTTCCTCAATCGTCAATCCTCAATCTTCAATCCTCAACCCTCAGCCCTCATCCTCAATCCTCAATCCTGAATCCTCTATCCTCTATCTTCAATCCTCAATCCTGAATCCTCTATCCTCAATCTTCAATCCTCAATACTCAGTCTTCAATCCTCAATCCTCAATCCTCAATCCTCAATCCTCAATTCTCAATTCTCAATCCTCAACCCTCAGCCCTCATCCTCAATCCTCAATCCTGAATCCTCTATCCTCAATCTTCAATCCTCAATCCTCAATTCTCAATCCTCATTCCTCAAACCTCAATCCTCAACCCTCAGTCCTCATCCTCAATTCTCAATTCTAAACCCTCAACCCTCAATCCTCAATCTTCAATCCTCAATAATCAATCATCAATACTCAGTCTTCAATCCTCAATCCTCAATCCTCAATCCTCAGTCCGCAATCCTCAATCATCAATCCTCAATCTTCAATAATCAATCCTCAATCCTCAATCCTCAATCCCCAATACTCAACCTTCAATCCTCCATACTCAATCTTCAATCCTCAATCCTCAATCATCAATCCTCAATCCTCAATCCTCAGTCATCAATCCACAATCTTCAATACTCAATCCTCAATCCTCAATCCTCAGTCCTCAATCCTCAATCCTCAGTCCGCAATCCTCAATCATCAATCCTCAATCTTCAATACTCAGTCCTCAATCCTCAATCCTCAATCCTCAATACTCAACCTTCAATCCTCCATACTCAATCTTCAATCCTCAATCCTCAATCATCAATCCTCAATCCTCAATCCTCAGTCATCAATCCACAATCTTCAATACTCAATCCTCAATCCTCAATCCTCAATCCTCAATCCTCAGTCCTCAATCCTCAATCATCAATCCTCAATCTTCAATACTCAATCCTCAATCCTCAATCCTCAATCCTCAATACTCAATCTTCAATCCTCAATCCTCAATCCTCAATCCTCAACCCTCAGCCCTCATCCTCAATCCTCAATTCTGAATCCTCAATCCTCAATCTTCAATCCTCAATACTCAGTCTTCAATCCTCAACCCTCAATCCTCAATCCTCAGTCCTCAATCCACAATCATCAATCCTCAATCCTCAGTCATCAGCCCTCAATCCTCAATCCTCAAACCTCAATCCTCAACCGTCAGTCCTCGTCCTCAAACCTCAATCCCGAATCCTCAATCCTGAATCGTCAATCTTCAGCCCACAGTCCTCAACAATCAATTGTCAATCCTCAGTCCTCATTAGAATATCCTCAATTCACAGTTTTCAGTACTCAATCCCCAATCTTCAATCTTCAAATCTCAGTATACAAACATCAATTCGCATCACTCAACACACAACACTCAGTCCTCAATCTTCAGTCCTCAATCCTCAATCCTCAATCTTCAATCCTCAATACTCAATCTTCAATCTTCAATCCTCAATACTCAACCTTCAATCCTCAACCCTCAATCCTCAATCCACAATCCTCAATCCTCAATCCTCAATCCTCAATCCTCAGTACTCGATCTTCAATCCTCAATCCTCAATCCTCAATCCTCAACCCTCAGCCCTCATCCTCAACCCTCAATCCTGAATCCTCTATCCTCAATCTTCAATCCTCAATACTCAGTCTTCAATCCTCAATCCTCAATCCTCAATCCTCAACCCTCAATTCTCAATCCTGAATCCTCAACCCTCAGCCCTCACCCTAAATCCTCAATCCTGAATCCTCAATCCTCAATCTTCAATCCTCAATACTCAGCCTTCAATCCTCAATCCTCTATCCTCAATCCTCAGTCCTCAATCCACAATCATCAATCCTCAATCTTCAATACTCAATCCTCAATCCTCAATCCTCAACTCACAATCCTCAATCCTCCGTCCTCAGTCCTCAAACCTCAGTCCTCAAACCTCAGCCATCATCCTCAGTCGTCAATCCTCGTTCCTCAATCCTCAATCCTCAATCTTCAATCCTCAGCCCTCAGCCCTCATCCTCAATCCTCAATCCTGAATCCTCTATCCTCTATCTTCAATCCTCAATCCTGAATCCTCTATCCTCAATCTTCAATCCTCAATACTCAGTCTTCAATCCTCAATCCTCAATCCTCAATCCTCAATCCTCAATTCTCAATTCTCAATCCTCAACCCTCAGCCCTCATACTCAATCCTCAATCCTGAATCCTCTATCCTCAATCTTCAATCCTCAATCCTCAATTCTCAATCCTCATTCCTCAAACCTCAATCCTCAACCCTCAGTCCTCATCCTCAATTCTCAATTCTAAACCCTCAACCCTCAATCCTCAATCTTCAATCCTCAATAATCAATCATCAATACTCAGTCTTCAATCCTCAATCCTCAATCCTCAATCCTCAGTCCGCAATCCTCAATCATCAATCCTCAATCTTCAATAATCAATCCTCAATCCTCAATCCTCAATCCTCAATACTCAACCTTCAATCCTCCATACTCAATCTTCAATCCTCAATCCTCAATCATCAATCCTCAATCCTCAATCCTCAGTCATCAATCCACAATCTTCAATACTCAATCCTCAATCCTCAATCCTCAGTCCTCAATCCACAATCATCACTCCTCAATCTTCAATACTCAATCCTCAATCCTCAATCCTCAATCCTCAATCCTCAATACTCAATCTTCAATCCTCAATCCTCAATCCTCAATCCTCAACCCTCAGCCCTCATCCTCAATCCTCAATTCTGAATCCTCAATCCTCAATCTTCAATCCTCAATTCTCAATCCTCAGTCCTCAATCCTCAATCATCAATACTCAATGTTCAATCCTCAATACTCAACATTCAATCCTCAACCCTCAATCCTCAATCAACAATCCTCAATCCTCAATCATCAATCTTCAATCTTCAATACTCAATCTTCAATCCTCAATTCCCAGTCCTCAATCGTCAATCCTCAATCCTCAACCCTCAGTCATCAATCCTCAATCTTCAATAGTAAATCCTCAATCCTCAATCCTCAATCCTCAATCCTCAATCCTCAATACTCAATCTTCAATCCTCAATCCTCAATCCTCAATCCTCAACCCTCAGCCCTCATCCTCAATCCTCAATTCTGAATCCTCAATCCTCAATCTTCAATCCTCAATTCTCAATCCTCAGTCCTCAATCCTCAATCATCAATACTCAATGTTCAATCCTCAATACTCAACATTCAATCCTCAACCCTCAATCCTCAATCTCCAATCCTAGATCGTCAATCCCCAATCTTCAATCCTTAATCCTCAATCTTCAATCCTCAATCCCCAGTCCTCAATGTCCAATCCTCAATGCTTAATCCTCAATCCTCAATTCTCAGTCCTCAATCCTCAATCCTCAATGCTCAAACCTCAATCCTCAACCGACCGTCCTCATCCTCCATTCTCCATCCTCAATCCTCAATCCTCAATCCTCAATTTTCAATCCTCAGTACTCAATTTTCAATCCACAATCCTCAATCCTCAATCCTCAATCCTCAACCCTCAATCCTCATTCCTCAAACCTCAATCCTCAACCCTCAGTCCTCATACTCAATTCTCAATTCTCAATCCTCAATCATCAATCCTCAATCTTCAATCCTCAATAATCAATCTCCAATCCTAGATCCTCAATCCCCAATCTTCAATCCTTAATCCTCAATCTTCAATCCTCAATCCCCTGTCCTCAATGTCCAATCCTCAATGCTCAATCCTCAATCCTCAATCCTCAGTCCTCAATCCTCAATCCTCAATCCTCAATCCTCAATCCTCAATCCTCAATCTTCAATCCTCAATACTCAATCTTCAATCCACAATCCTCAATCCTCAATCCTCAATCCTCAATCCTCAATCCTCGGGCATCAATACTCAATCTTCAATCCTCAATGCTCAATCCTCAATCCTCAAGCCTCAGTCCTCAATCCTCAATCCTCAATCCTCAAACCCCAATCCTCAACCGTCAGTCCTCGTCCTCACTCCTCAACCCTCACTCCTCAATCCTCAATATTCAATCATCAATACTCAATCTTCAATCCTCAATCCTCAATCCGGAATCCTCAATCCTCAATCCTCAATATTCAACACACAACCCTCAGCCAACAATCCTCAATACTCAACCATCAATCCTCAATTCTCAATACTCAATAGAATATCCTGAATTCTCATGTTTCAATACTCAATCCACAATATTCAATAATCAAATCTCAAACCTCAATCTTCAATCCTCAGTACTCAATTTCAATCCTCAATCCTCAATTCTCAATCCTCAATACACAATCCTCAATCGTCAATCCTCAATCCCCAATCCTCAATCTTCAATCCTCAATCCTCAAGCCTCAATCCTCAACCCTCAATCCTCAATCTTCAATCATCAATACTCAATCTTCAATCCTCAATCCTCAATCCTCAATCCTCAATCCTCAATAATCATTCTCCAATCCTAGATCCTCAATCCCCAATCTTCAATCCTTAATCCTCAATCTTCAATCCTCAATCCCCAGTCATCAATGTCCAATCCTCAATGCTCAATCCTCAATCCTCAATCCTCAGTCCTCAATCCTCAATCCTCAATGCTCAAACCTCAATCCTCAACCGACCGTCCTCGTCCTCCATTCTCCATCCTCAATCCTCAACCCTCAATCCTCAATTTTCAATCCTCAATACTCAATCTTCAATCCACAATCCTCAATACTCAATCCTCAATCCTCAACCCTCAATCCTCATTCCTCAAACCTCAATCCTCAACCCTCAGTCCTCACCCTCAATTCTCAATTCTCAATCCTCAATCCTCAATCCTCAATCTTCAATCCTCAATTATCAATCTCCAATCCTAGATCCTCAATCCCCAACCTTCAATCCTTAATCCTCAATCTTCAATCCTCAATCCCCAGTCCTCAATCTCGAATCCTCAATGCTCAATACTCAATCCTCAATCCTCAGTACTCAATCCTCAATCCTCAATCCTCAGGCATCAATACTCAATCTTCAATCCTCAATCCTCAATCCTCAATCCACAATCCTCAACATTCAATTCTCAATACTCAATCTTCAATCCTCAATCTTCAATCCTCAATCCCCAGTCCTCAATCTCGAATCCTCAATGCTCAGTCCTCAATCCTCAATCCTCAATACTCAATCTTCAATCCTCAATCCTCAATCCTCAATCCTCAATCCTCAATCCTCAATCCTCAATCCTCATTCTTCAATCCTCAATACCCAACCCTCAATCTTCAATCCTCAATCCTCAATCGTCATTCTTCAATCCTCAGTACCCAATCCTCAATCTTCAATTCTCAATTCTCAATTCGCAATCCACAATCCTCAATCCTCAGACCTCAAGTATCAATACTCAACCCTCAGTCCTCGTCCTCAATACTCAACCCTCAGTCTTCATCCTCAAACCTCAATCCTCAATCCTCAATCCTCAATACTCAATCCTCAATCCTCAATACTCAATCTGCAATCCTCAATCCTCAATCCTCAATCCTCAATCCTCAATCCTCATTCTTCATTCCTTAATACCCAATCCTCAATCTTCAATCCTCAATCCTCAATCCTCAATCCTCAATTCTCAATCCTCAATCCTCAATCCACAGACCTCAAACATCAATATTCAACCCTCAGTTCTCGTCCTCATTCCACAACCCTTAATCCTCAATCCTCAATCTTCAATCATCAATATTCAATCTTCAATCCTCAATCCTCAATCCTCAATCCTCAGTCCTCAATCCTCAATCCTCAATCTTCAATCCTCAATCCTCAATCCTCAATCCTCAATTCTCAACCCTCAATCCTCAATCCTCAATCTTCAATCCTCAATCCTCAATCATCAATCCTCAATCTTTAATCCTCAATACTGAAACTTCAATCCCCAATCCTCAATCCTCAATCCTCAATCCTCATTCTTCAATCCTCAATACCCAATCCTCAATCTTCAATTCTCAATCCTCAACTCGCAATCTACAATCCTCAATCCTCAGACCTCAAGTATCAATACTCAACCCTCAGTCCTCGTCCTCAATACTCAACCCTCAGTCTTCATCCTCAATCCTCATTTCTCAATCCTCAATACTCAATCATCAATCGTCAATCCTCAGTCCCCAAACCTCAATCTTCAATCCTCAATCCTCAACCCTCAATCCTCAACCCTCAATCCTCAATCTTCAATCCTCAATACTCAATCTTCAATCCTCAATCCTCAATCCTCAATCCTCAATCCTCAATCCTCAATCCTCAATCCTCAATCCTCAATACTCAATCTGCAATCCTCAATCCTCAATCATCAATCTTCAATCCTCATTCTTCAATCCTCAATACCCAATCCTCAATCTTCAATCCTCAATACTCAATCCTCAATATTCAGTCCTCAATACTCAACCTTCAATCCTCAATCCTCAATCCTCAATCTTCAATCCTCAATACTCAATCTTCAATCCACAATCCTCAGTCCCCAATCCTCAATCTTCAATCCTCAATCCTCAACCCTCAATCCTCATTCCTCAAACCTCAATCCTCAACTCTCAGTCCTCATTCACAATTCTCAATTCTCAATCCTCAATCCTCAATCGTCAATCTTCAATCCTCCATAATCAATCTCCAATCCAAGATCCTCAATCCCCAATCTTCAATCCTTAATCCTCAATCTTCAATCCTCAATCCCCAGTCATCAATCTTCAATCCTCAATGCCCAATCCTCAATCCTCAACCGTCAGTCCTCGTCCTCAATCCTCAACACTCAATCCTCGATCCTCAATCTTCAATCATCAATACACAATCTGCAATCCTCAATACTCAATCCTCAATCGTCTATCCTCAACCCCAATCCTCAATCTTCAATGCTCAATCCTCAATCCTCAATCCTCAATCCTCAATCCTCAATCTTCAATCCTCAGTACTCGATCTTCATTCCTCAACCCCCAATCCCCAATCCTCAATCCTCAATCCTCAATCCTGAATCCTCCATCTTCAATCCTCAATACCCAATCCTCAATCTTCAATCCTCAATACTCAACCATCAATCCTCAATTCTCAATACTCAATAGAATATACTGAATTCTCATGGTTCAGTACTCAATCCACAATATTCAATAATCAAATCTCAATCCTCAGTCTTCAATCCTCAATACTCAATTTCAATCCTCAATCCTCAATCCTCAATACTCAATCCTCAATCGTCAATCCTCAATCCCCAATCCTCAATCCTCAATCCTCAATCCTCAACACTCAATCCTCAACCCTCAATCCTCAATCTTCAACCCTCAATAATCAATCTTCAATACTCAATCCTCAATCCTCAATCCTCAATCCTCAATCTTCAATCCTCAATAATCAAGCTCCAATCCTACATCCTCAATCCCCAATTCTCAATCCTTAACCCTCAATCTTCAATCCTCAATCGCCAGTCCTCAATCTTCAATCCTCAATGCTCAATCCTGAATCCTGATGCCTCAGTCCTCAATCCTCAATCCTCAATCCTCAAACCTCAATCCTCAACCGTTGGTCCTCGTCCTCAATCCTGAACCCTAAATCCACAATCCTCAATATTCAATCATCAATACTCAATCTTCAGTCCTCAATCCTCAATCCTCAATCCTCAATCCTCAATCCTCAATATTCAACACACAAACCTCAGCCAACAATCCTCAATACTCAACCATCAATCCTCAGTTCTCAATACTCGATAGGATATCCTGAATTCGCATGGTTCATTACTCAATCCACAATATTAAATAATCAAATCTCAATCCGCAATCTTCAATCCTCAATACTCAATTTCAATCCTCAATTCTCAATCCTCAATCCTCAGTCCTCAGTTGTCAAACCTCAATCCCCGACCCTCATCCTCAATCCTCAGTCCTCAATCCTCAGTCCTCAGTCCTCAAACCTCAATCTTCAACCCTCAGACGTTATCCTCAACCCTCAATCCTCAATCCTCAATCCTTAATCTTCAATCCTCAATACTCAATCTTCAATCATCAATACTCAATCCTCAATCTTCAATCCTCAATACTCAATCTTCAGTCCTCAATCCTCAATCCTCAATCCTCAATACTCTATCCTCAATCCTCAATCCTCAACCCTCAGACATTATCCTCAACCCTCAATCCTCAATCCTCAATCCTCAATCCTCAATCCTTAATCTTCAATCCTCAATACTCAATCTTCAATCATCAATCCTCAATCCTCAATCCTCAGTCGTCAATCCTCAGTCATCAATCCTAAATCTTCAATACTCAATCGTCAATCCTTAGTCCTCAACCCTCAATCCTCAATCCTCAATATTCAATCATCAATAATCAATCTTCAATCCTCAATCATCAATCCTCAATCCTCAATCCTCAATCATCAATATTCAACACTCAACTCTCAACCATAAATCCTCAATATTCAACCATCGATCCTCAATTCTCAATACTCAATAGAACATCCTGAATACACATGGTTCAATACTCAATACAGAATATTCAATAATCAAATCTCAAACCTCAAGCATCAATTCTCAATACTCAACCCTCAGCACTCAGTCCTCTCTCATCTATCCTACATCCTCAACCCTCAATCCTCAAGCGTCAATCCTCAATACTCAATCCTCAACCCTCAATCCTCAATCCTCAATCTTCAATCCTCAATACTGAATCCTCAATCCTCAATCCTCAATCCTCAATCCTCAATACTCTATCCTCAATCCTCAATCCTCAACCCTCAATCCTCAACCCTCAATTCTCATCCCTCAAACCTCAATCCTCAATCCTCAACCGTCAGACCTCGTCCTCAATCCTCAACCCTCAATCCTCAATCCTCAATCTTCAATCATCAATAATCAATCTTCAATCCTCAATCATCAATCCTCAATCCTCAATCCGCAATCCTCAGGCATCAATACTCAGTCTACAATACTCAATCCTCAATCCTCAACCCTCAATCCTCAATCCTCAACCGTCAATCCTCATTCCTCAAACCTCAATCCTCAACCCTCAGTCCTCATACCCAATTCACAATTCTCAAACCTCAACCCTCAATCCTCAATCTTCAATCTTCAATAATCAATCTCCAATCCTAGATCCTTAATCCCCAATCTTCAATCCTTAATCCTCAATCCCCAGTCCTCAATGTCCAATCCTCAATGCTCAATCCTCAATCCTCAATCCTCAGTCCTCAATCCTCAATCCTCAATCATCAAACCTCAATCATCAACCGTCCGTCCTCATCCTCCATCCTCCACCCTCAATACTCAATCCTCAATCTTCAATCCTCAATCCTCAATCCTCAATCCTCAATCCTCAATCCTCAATCCTCAATCCTCAACATTCAATCCTCAATACTCAATGTTCAATCATCAATCCTCAATCCTCAATACTCAATCGTCAATCCTTAGTCCTCAATCCTCAATCCTCAATCCTCGTTCCTCAAACCTCAATCCTCAACCCTCAGTCGTCATCCTCAATTCTCAATTCTCAATCCTCAAGCCTCAATCCTCAATCCTCAATCCTCAACCCTCAATCTTCAATCCTCAATAATCAAGCTCCAATCCTACATCCTCAATCCCCAATTCTCAATCCTTAATCCTCAATCTTCAATCCTCAATCGCCAGTCCTCAATCTTCAATCCTCAATGCTCAATCCTCAATCCTCAAGCCTCAGTCCTCAATCCTCAATCCTCAATCCTCAAACCTCAATCCTCAACCGTCAGTCCTCGTCCTCAATCCTCAGCCCTCAATCCACAATCCTCAATATTCAATCATCAATACTCAATCTTCAGTCCTCAATCCTCAATCCTCAATCCTCAATCCTCAATCCTCAATATTCAACACACAAACCTCAGCCAACAATCCTCAATACTCAACCATCAATCCTCAGTTCTCAATACTCGATAGGATATCCTGAATTCGCATGGTTCAATACTCAATCCACAATATTAAATAATCAAATCTCAATCCGCAATCTTCAATCCTCAATACTCAATTTCAATCCTCAATTCTCAATCCTCAATCCTCAGTCCGCAGTCGTCAAACCCCAATCCCCGACCCTCATTCCTCATCCTCAATCCTCAGTCCTCAATCCTCAGTCCTCAGTCCTCAAACCTCAATCTTCAACCCTCAGACATTATCCTCAACCCTCAATCCTCAATCCTCAATCCTCAATCTTCAATCCTCAATACTCAACCTTCAATCCTCAATCCTCAATCCTCAATCCTCAATATTCAATCCTCAATACTCAACCTTCAATCCTCAATCCTCAATCCTCAATCCTCAGTCATAAATCCTCAATCTTCAATACTCAATCGTCAATCCTCAGTCCTCAATCCTCAATCCTCAATCCTCGTTCCTCAATCCTCAATCCTCAACCCTCAGTCCTCATCCTCAATTCTCATTTCTCAATCCTCAGTCCTCAATCCTCAGTCTTCAATCCCCAGTAATCAATCTCCAATCCCAGATCCTCAATCCCCAATCCTCAATCCTTAATCCTGAATCTTCAATCCTCAATCGCCAGTCCTCAATCTTCAATCCTCTATGCTCAATCCTCAATCCTCAGCCTAAGTCCTCAATCCTCAACCCTCAATCCTCAGACCTCAATCCTCAACCGTCAGTCCTCGTCCTCAATCCTCAACACTCAATCCTCAATCCCCAATCTTCAATCATCAATAATCAATCTTCAATCTTCAATCATCAATCCTCAATCCTCAGTCCTCAATCCTCAGGCATCAATACTCAATCTTCAATACTCAATCCTCAATCCTCAATCCTCAATCCTCAATCCTCAACCCTCAGTCCTCATTCCTCAAACCTCAATCCTCAACCCTCAGTCCTCATACTCAATTCTCAATTCTCAATCCTCAATCCTCAATCCTCAATCTTCAATCCTCAATAATCAATCTCCAATCCTAGATCCTCAATCCCCAATCTTCAATCCTTAATCCTCAATCTTCAATCCTCAATCCCCAGTCCTCAATGTCCAATCCTCAATGCTCAATCCTCAATCCTCAATCCTCAGTCCTCAATCTTAAATCCTCAATCCTCAAACCTCAATCCTCAACCGTTCGTCCTCATGCTCCATCCTCCATCCTCAATCCTCAATCGTCAATCCTCAATTTTCAATCCTCAATACTCAATCTTCAATCCACAATCCTCAATCCTCAACCCTCAATCCTGAATCCTCAATCCTCAGTCATCAATACTCAATCTTCAATACTCAATCCTCAATCCTCAATGCTCAATCCACAATCCTCAACCCTCAATCCTCATTCCTCAAACCTCAATCCTCAACTCTCAGTCCTGATTCTCAATTCTCAATTCTCAAACCTCAATCCTCAATCGTCAATCTTCAATCCTCCATAATCAATCTCCAATCCAAGATCCTCAACCCCAATCTTCAATCCTTAATCCTCAATCTTCAATCCTCAATCCCCAGTCATCAATCTTCAATCCTCAATGCCCAATCCTCAATCCTCAACCGTCAGTCCTCGTCCTCAATCCTCAACACTCAATCCTCAATCCTCAATCTTCAATTATCAATACTCAATCTTCAATCCTCAATACTCAATCCTCAACCCTCAATCCTCAACCCTCAATCCTCAATCTTCAACCCTCAATACTCAATCTTCAATCCTCAATCCTCAATCCTGAATCCTCAATCTTCAATCCTCAATCCTCAATCCTCAATCCTCAATCCTGAACCCTCAATCCTCAATCCTCTATCTTCAATCCTCAATAATCAATCTCCAATCCTAGATCCTCAATCCCCAATCTTCAATCCTTAATCGTCAATCTTCAATCCTCAATCCCCAGTCCTCAATCTCCAATCCTCAATGCTCAATCCTCAATCCTCAATCCTCAGTACTCAATCCTCAATCCTCAATCCTCAGGCATCAATACTCAATCTTCAATCCTCAATCCTCAATCCTCAATCCTCAATCCACAATCCTCAACCTTCAATCCTCAACACTCAATCCTCAATCCTCAATCCTCAATCCTCAATCCTCAATACTCAACCTTCAATCCTCAATCCTCAATCCTCAATCCTCAATATTCAATCCTCAATACTCAACCTTCAGTCCTCAATCCTCAATCCTCAATCCTCAGTCATAAATCCTCAATCTTCAATACTCAATCGTCAATCCTCAGTCCTCAATCCTCAATCCTCAATCCTCGTTCCTCAATCCTCAATCCTCAACCCTCAGTCCTCATCCTCAATTCTCATTTCTCAATCCTCAGTCCTCAATCCTCAGTCTTCAATCCCCAGTAATCAATCTCCAATCCCAGATCCTCAATCCCCAATCCTCAATCCTTAATCCTGAATCTTCAATCCTCAATCGCCAGTCCTCAATCTTCAATCCTCTATGCTCAATCCTCAATCCTCAGCCTAAGTCCTCAATCCTCAACCCTCAATCGTCAAACCTCAATCCTCATTCCTCAAACCTCAATCCTCAACTCTCAGTCCTGATTCTCAATTCTCAATTCTCAAACCTCAATCCTCAATCGTCAATCTTCAATCCTCCATAATCAATCTCCAATCCAAGATCCTCAACCCCAATCTTCAATCCTTAATCCTCAATCTTCAATCCTCAATCCCCAGTCATCAATCTTCAATCCTCAATGCCCAATCCTCAATCCTCAACCGTCAGTCCTCGTCCTCAATCCTCAACACTCAATCCTCAATCCTCAATCTTCAATCATAGATACTCAATCTTCAATCCTCAATACTCAATCCTCAATCGTCTATCCTCAAACCCCAATCCTCAATCTTCAATGCTCAATCCTCAATGCTCAATCCTCAATCCTCAATCCTCAATCTTCAATCCTCAGTACTCGATCTTCAATCCTCAACCCTCAATCCCCAATCCTCAATCCTCAATCCTCAATCCTGAATCCTCAATCTTCAATCCTCAATACCCAATCCTCAATCTTCAATCCTCAATACTCAACCATCAATCCTCAATTCTCAATACTCAATAGAATATACTGAATTCTCATGGTTCAGTACTCAATCCACAATATTCAATAATCAAATCTCAATCCTCAGTCTTCAATCCTCAATACTCAATTTCAATCCTCAATCCTCAATCCTCAATCCTCAATACTCAATCCTCAATCGTCAATCCTCAATCCCCAATCCTCAATCCTCAATCCTCAATCCTCAACCCTCAATCCTCAACCCTCAATCCTCAATCTTCAACCCCCAATACTCAATCTTCAATCCTCAATCCTCAATCCTCAATCCTCAATCCTCAATCCTCAATCCTCAATCCTCAATCCTCAATACTCAATCTGCAATCCTCAAACCTCAATCCTTAATCCTCTATCCTCATTCTTCAATCCACAATGCCCAATCCTCAATCTTCAATCTTCAATCCTCAATCTTCAATTCTCAATCCTCAATTCTCAATCCTCAGACCTCAAACATCAATATTCAACCCTCAGTTCTCGTCCTCAATCCACAACCCTCAATCCTCAATCCTCAATCTTCAATCATCAATATTCAATCTTCAATCCTCAATCCTCTATCCTCAATCCTCAATCCTCAATCCTCAATCTTCAATCCTCAATCCTCAATCCTCAATCCTCAATCCTCAACCCTCAATCCTCAATCCTCAATCTTCAATCCTCAATAATCAATCTCCAATCCTAGATCCTCAATCCCCAATCTTCAATCCTTAATCGTCAATCTTCAATCCTCAATCCCCAGTCCTCAATCTCCAATCCTCAATGCTCAATCCTCAATCCTCAATCCTCAGTACTCAATCCTCAATCCTCAATCCTCAGGCATCAATACTCAATCTTCAATCCTCAATCCTCAATCCTCAATCCTCAATCCACAATCCTCAACCTTCAATCCTCAACACTCGATCTTCAATCCTCAATCCTCAATCCTCAATCCTCAATACTCAACCTTCAATCCTCAATCCTCAATCTTCAATCCTCAATACCCAATCCTCAATCTTCAATCCTCAATACTCAACCATCAATCCTCAAATCTCAATACTCAATAGAATATACTGTATTCTCATGGTTCAGTACTCAATCCACAATATTCAATAATCAAATCTCAATCCTCAGTCTTCAATCCTCAATACTCAATTTCAATCCTCAATCATCAATCCTCAATCCTCAATACTCAATCCTCAATCGTCAATCCTCAATCCCCAATCCTCAATCCTCAATCCTCAATCCTCAACCCTCAATCCTCAACCCTCAATCCTCAATCTTCAACCCTCAATACTCAATCTTCAATCCTCAATCCTCAATCCTCAATCCTCAATCCTCAATCCTCAATCCTCAATCCTCAATCCTCAATACTCAATCTGCAATCCTCAATCCTCAATCCTTAATCCTCAATCCTCATTCTTCAATCCTCAATGCCCAATCCTCAATCTTCAATCTTCAATCCTCAATCTTCAATTCTCAATCCTCAATTCTCAATCCTCAGACCTCAAACATCAATATTCAACGCTCAGTTCTCGTCCTCAATCCACAACCCTCAATCCCCAATCCTCAATCTTCAATCATCAATATTCAATCTTCAATCCTCAATCCTCAATCCTCAATCCTCAATCCTCAATCCTCAATCTTCAATCCTCAATCCTCAATCCTCAATCCTCAATCCTCAACCCTCAATCCTCAATCCTCAATCTTCAATTCTCAATAATCAATCTTCAATCCTAGATCCTCAATCCCCAATCTTCAATCCTTAATCGTCAATCTTCAATCCTCAATCCCCAGTCCTCAATCTCCAATCCTCAATGCTCAATCCTCAATCCTCAATCCTCAGTACTCAATCCTCAATCCTCAATCCTCAGGCATCAATACTCAATCTTCAATCCTCAATCCTCAATCCTCAATCCTCAATCCACAATCCTCAACCTTCAATCCTCAACACTCAATCTTCAATCCTCAATCCTCAATCCTCAATCCTCAATCCTCAATCCTCAATCCGCAATATTCAATCCTCAATCTTCAATCCTCAATACTCAATCTTTAATCCTCAATACTCAATCTTCAATCCTCAATCCTCAATCCTCAATCCTCAATACTCAATTCTCAATACTCAATCGAATATCCTGAATTCTCATTGTTCAATACTCAATCCACAATATTCAATAATCAAATCTCAATCCTCAATCTTCTATCCTCAATCCTCAATCCTCAATATTGAATCCTCAATACTCAATCTTCAATCATCAATCCTCAATCCTCAATCCTCAGTCCTCAATACTCAATCTTTAATCCTCAATACTCAATCTTCAATCCTCAATCCTCAATCCTCAATCCTCAATTCTCAATCCTCAATCCTCAATCCTCGTTCTTCAATCCTCAATACCAAATCCTCAATCTTCAATCCTCTATCCTCAATTCATAATCCTCAATCCTCAATCCACAGACCTCAAGTATCAATACTCAATCCTTAGTCCTCGTCCTCAATACACAACCCTCAGTCATCAATCCTCAACCTTCATTCATCAATATTCAACCTTCAATCCTCAATCCACAATCCTCAATGTTCAATCCTCAATTCCCAATCCTCAACCTTCAATCCTCAATCCTCAATCCTCAATCCTCAATCCTCAATCCTCAATCCTCAATCCTCAGACCTCAAACCTCAATCCTGAACCCTGAATCCTGAATCCTCAATCTTCAGCCCTCAGTCCTCAACAATCAGTTGTCAATCCTCAATCCTCCAAAGAATATCATCAATTCACAGTTTTCAATACTCTATACTCAATCAGCAATCTTCAAGTCTCTATCCACAAACATCAATTCTCATCAGTCAACCCCCAACACTCAGTCCCCAATCCTCAATATTCAATCCTCAATCCTCAATCCTCAATCCACAATCTTCAACCTTCAATCCTCAATACTCAATCTTCAATCCTCAATCCTCAATCCTCAATCCTCAATCCTCAATCCTCAATCCTCAATCCTCAATATTGAATCCTCAATACTCAATCTTCAATCATCAATCCTCAATCCTCAATCCTCAGTTCTCAATCCTCAGTCATCAATCCTCAATCCTCAGCCCTCAATCCTCATTCCTCAAACCTCTATCCTCAGCTCTCAGTCCTCATTCTCAATTCTCAATTCTCAATCCTCAATCCTCAATCGTCAATCTTCAATCCTCCATAATCAATCTCCAATACAAGATTCTCAATCCCCAATCTTCAATCCTTAATCCTCAATCTTCAATCCTCAATCCCCAGTCATCAATCTTCAATCCTCAATGCTCAATCCTCAATCATCAACCGTCAGTCCTCGTCCTCAATCCTCAAAACTCAATCCTCAATCCTCAATCTTCAATCATCAATACTCAATCTTCAATCCTCAATACTCAATCCTCAAACGTCAATCCTCAATCCCCAATCCTCAATCTTCAATGCTCAATCCTCAATCTTCAATCCTCAACCCTCAATCCTCAATCCTCAATCCTCAATCCTCAATCCTCAATCATCAATCCTCAATACTCAATCTGCAATCCTCAATCCTCAATCCTCAATCCTCAATCCTCATTCTTCAATCCTCAATACCCAATCCTCAATCCTCAATCCTCAATCCTCAATCCTCAATTCTCAATCCTCAATCCTCAATCCTCAGACCACAAACATCAATATTCAACCCTCAGTTGTCGTCCTCAATCCACAACCCTCAATCCTCAATCCTCAATCTTCAATCATCAATATTCAATCTTCAATCATCAATCCCCAATCCTCAATCCTCAATCCTCAATCCTCAATCTTCAATCCTCAATGCTCAATCCTCAATCCTCAATCCTCAACCCTAAATCCTCAATCCTCAATACTCAATAGGATATCCTGAATTCGCATGGTTCAATACTCAATCCACAATACTCAATAATCAAATCTCAATCCTCAATCTTCAATCCTCAATACTCAATTTCAATCCTCAATTCTCAATCCTCAATCCTCAGTCCTCAGTCGTCAAACCTCAATCCCCGACCCTCAGCCCTCATCCTCAATCCTCAGTCCTCAATCCTCAGTCCTCAGTCCTCAAACCTCAATCCTCAGCCCTCAGATATTATCCTCAACACTCAATCCTCAATCCTCAATTCTCAATCTTCAATCCTCAGTACTCAATCTTTAATCCTCAATCCTCAGTCCTCAAACCTCAATTCTGAATCCTCAGTACTCAAATATCAATCCTCAATCCTCAGTCCTCAGTACTCAACCATCCTCAACTCTCAATACTCAATAGAATACCCTGAATTCTCAGGATTCAACACACAAACCTCAACCCTCAACCCTCAGCCCTCATCCTCCATCCTCAATCCTCAATCTTCAATCCTCAATACTCAATCTTCAATTCTCAATCCTCAATCCTCAATCCCCAATCCACAATCCTCAACCGTCAATCCTCAACACTCAATCTTCAATCCTCAATCCTCAATCCTCAATCCTCAATCCTCAATCCGCAATATTCAATCCTCAATACTCAATCTTCAATCATCAATCCTCAATCCTCAATCCTCAGTCGTCAATCCTCAGTCATCAATCCTCTATCTTCAATACTCAGTCGTCAATCCTTAGTCCTCAATACTCAATCCTCAATCCTCGTTCCTCAAACCTCAATCCTCAATCGTCAGTCGTCATCCTCAATTCTCAATTCTCAATCCTCAATCCTCAATCCTCAATCCTCAATCTTCAATCCTCAATAATCAATCTCCAATCCTGCATCCTCAATCCCCAATCCTCAATCCTCAATCCTCAATATTCAATCCTCAATCGCCAGTCCTCAATCTTCAATCCTCAATGCTCAGTCCTCAATCCTCAAGCCTCAGTCCTCAATCCTCAATCCTCAATCCTCATTCTTCAATCCTCAATACCCAATCCTCAATCTTCAATCCTCAATCCTCAATCCTCAATCCTCAATATTCAATCCTCAATACTCAACATTCTATCCCCAATCCTCAATCCTCAATCCTCAGTCACAAATCCTCAATCTTCAATGCTCAATCGTCAATCCTCAGTCCTCAATCCTCAATCCTCAATCCTCGTTCCTCAAACCTCAAACCTCAATCCTCAACCCTCAGTCCTCATCCTTAATTCTCATTTCTCAATCCTCAGTCCTCAATCCTCTATCATCAATCCCCAATAGTCAATCTCCAATCCTAGATCCTCAATCCCCAATCCTCAATCCTTAATCCTCAATCTTCAATCCTCAATCGCCAGTCCTTAATCTTCAATCCTCTATGCTCAATCATCAATCCTCAGCCTCAGTCCTCAATCCTCAACCCTCAATCCTCAAACCTCAATCCTCAACCGTCAGTCCTCGTCCTCAATCCTCAACACTCAATCCTCAATCCTCAATCTTCAATCATCAATAATCAATCTTCAATCCTCAATCATCAATCCTCAATCCTCAATCCTCAATCCTCAGGCATGAATACTCAATCTTCAATACTCAATCCTCAATCCTCAATCCTCAATCCTCAATCCTCAACCCTCAATCCTCATTCCTCAAACCTCAATCCTCAACCCTCAGTACTCATACCCAATTCACAATTCTCAAACCTCAATCCTCAATCCTGAATCTTCAATCTTCAATAATCAATCTCCAATCCTAGATCCTTAATCCCCAATCTTCAATCCTTAATCCTCAATCCCCAGTCCTCAATGTCCAATCCTCAATGCTCAATCCTCAATCCTCAATCCTCAGTCCTCAATCCTCAATCCTCAATCATCAAACCTCAATCATCAACCGTCCGTCCTCATCCTCCATCCTCCACCCTCAATACTCAATCCTCAATCTTCAATCCTCAATCCTCAATCCTCAATCCTCAATCCTCAATCCTCAATCCTCAATCCTCAACATTCAATCCTCAATACTCAATCTTCAATCATCAATCCTCAATCGTCAATACTCAATCGTCAATCCTTAGTCCTCAATCCTCAATCCTCAATCCTCGTTCCTCAAACCTCAATCCTCAACCCTCAGTCGTCATCCTCAATTCTCAATTCTCAATCCTCAATCCTCAATCCTCAATCCTCAATCCTCAACCCTCAATCTTCAATCCTCAATAATCAAGCTCCAATCCTACATCCTCAATCCCCAATTCTCAATCCTTAATCCTCACTCTTCAATCCTCAACCGCCAGTCCTCAATCTTCAATCCTCAATGCTCAATCCTCAATCCTCAAGCCTCAGTCCTCAATCCTCAATCCTCAATCCTCAAACCTCAATCCTCAACCGTCAGTCCTCGTCCTCAATCCTCAGCCCTCAATCCACAATCCTCAATATTCAATCATCAATACTCAATCTTCAGTCCTCAATCCTCAATCCTCAATCCTCAGTCATCAATACTCAATCTTCAATACTCAATCCTCAATCCTCAATGCTCAATCCTCAATCCTCAACCCTCAATCCTCATTCCTCAAACCTCAATCCTCAACTCTCAGTCCTGATTCTCAATTCTCAATTCTCAAACCTCAATCCTCAATCGTCAATCTTCAATCCTCCATAATCAATCTCCAATCCAAGATCCTCAACCCCAATCTTCAATCCTTAATCCTCAATCTTCAATCCTCAATCCCCAGTCATCAATCTTCAATCCTCAATGCCCAATCCTCAATCCTCAACCGTCAGTCCTCGTCCTCAATCCTCAACACTCAATCCTCAATCCTCAATCTTCAATCATCAATACTCAATCTTCAATCCTCAATACTCAATCCTCAATCGTCTATCCTCAAACCCCAATACTCAATCTTCAATGCTCAATCCTCAATGCTCAATCCTCAATCCTCAATCCTCAATCTTCAATCCTCAGTACTCGATCTTCAATCCTCAACCCTCAATCCCCAATCCTCAATCCTCAATCCTCAATCCTGAATCCTCAATCTTCAATCCTCAATACCCAATCCTCAATCTTCAATCCTCAATACTCAACCATCAATCCTCAATTCTCAATACTCAATAGAATATACTGAATTCTCATGGTTCAGTACTCAATCCACAATATTCAATAATCAAATCTCAATCCTCAGTCTTCAATCCTCAATACTCAATTTCAATCCTCAATCCTCAATCCTCAATCCTCAATACTCAATCCTCAATCGTCAATCCTCAATCCCCAATCCTCAATCCTCAATCCTCAATCCTCAACCCTCAATCCTCAACCCTCAATCCTCAATCTTCAACCCTCAATACTCAATCTTCAATCCTCAATCCTCAATCCTCAATCCTCAATCCTCAATCCTCAATCCTCAATCCTCAATCCTCAATACTCAATCTGCAATCCTCAAACCTCAATCCTTAATCCTCTATCCTCATTCTTCAATCCACAATGCCCAATCCTCAATCTTCAATCTTCAATCCTCAATCTTCAATTCTCAATCCTCAATTCTCAATCCTCAGACCTCAAACATCAATATTCAACCCTCAGTTCTCGTCCTCAATCCACAACCCTCAATCCTCAATCCTCAATCTTCAATCATCAATATTCAATCTTCAATCCTCAATCCTCTATCCTCAATCCTCAATCCTCAATCCTCAATCTTCAATCCTCAATCCTCAATCCTCAATCCTCAATCCTCAACCCTCAATCCTCAATCCTCAATCTTCAATCCTCAATAATCAATCTCCAATCCTAGATCCTCAATCCCCAATCTTCAATCCTTAATCGTCAATCTTCAATCCTCAACCCCAGTCCTCAATCTCCAATCCTCAATGCTCAATCCTCAATCCTCAATCCTCAGTACTCAATCCTCAATCCTCAATCCTCAGGCATCAATACTCAATCTTCAATCCTCAATCCTCAATCCTCAATCCTCAATCCACAATCCTCAACCTTCAATCCTCAACACTCAATCCTCAATCCTCAATCCTCAATCCTCAATCCTCAATACTCAACCTTCAATCCTCAATCCTCAATCCTCAATCCTCAATATTCAATCCTCAATACTCAACCTTCAATCCTCAATCCTCAATCCTCAATCCTCAGTCATAAATCCTCAATCTTCAATACTCAATCGTCAATCCTCAGTCCTCAATCCTCAATCCTCAATCCTCGTTCCTCAATCCTCAATCCTCAACCCTCAGTCCTCATCCTCAATTCTCATTTCTCAATCCTCAGTCCTCAATCCTCAGTCTTCAATCCCCAGTAATCAATCTCCAATCCCAGATCCTCAATCCCCAATCCTCAATCCTTAATCCTGAATCTTCAATCCTCAATCGCCAGTCCTCAATCTTCAATCCTGTATGCTCAATCCTCAATCCTCAGCCTAAGTCCTCAATCCACAACCCTCAATCCTCAAACCTCAATCCTCAACCGTCAGTCCTCGTCCTCAATCCTCAACACTCAATCCTCAATCCCCAATCCTCAATCTTCAATGCTCAATCCTCAATCCTGAATCCTCAATCCTCAATCCTCAATCTTCAATCCTCAGTACTCGATCTTCAATCCTCAACCCTCAATCCCCAATCCTCAATCCTCAATCCTCAATCCTGAATCCTCAATCTTCAATCCTCAATACCCAATCCTCAATCTTCAATCCTCAATACTCAACCATCAATCCTCAATTCTCAATACTCAATAGAATATACTGAATTCTCATGGTTCAGTACTCAATCCACAATATTCAATAATCAAATCACAATCCTCAGTCTTCAATCCTCAATACCCAATTTCAATCCTCAATCCTCAATCCTCAATCCTCAATCCTCAATCCTCAATACTCAATCTGCAATCCTCAATCCTCAATCCTGAATCCTCAATCCTCATTCTTCAATCCTCAATGCCCAATCCTCAATCTTCAATCTTCAATCCTCAATCTTCAATTCTCAATCCTCAATTCTCAATCCTCAGACCTCAAACATCAATATTCAACCCTCAGTTCTCGTCCTCAATCCACAACCCTCAATCCTCAATCCTCAATCTTCAATCATCAATATTCAATCTTCAATCCTCAATCCTCAATCCTCAATCCTCAATCCTCAATCCTCAATCTTCAATCCTCAATCCTCAATCCTCAATCCTCAATCCTCAACCCTCAATCCTCAATCCTCAATCTTCAATCCTCAATAATCAATCTCCAATCCTAGATCCTCAATCCCCAATCTTCAATCCTTAATCGTCAATCTTCAATCCTCAATCCCCAGTCCTCAATCTCCAATCCTCAATGCTCAATCCTCAATCCTCAATCCTCAGTACTCAATCCTCAATCCTCAATTCTCAGGCATCAATACTCAATCTTCAATCCTCAATCCTCAATCCTCAATCCTCAATCCACAATCCTCAGCCTTCAATCCTCAACACTCAATCTTCAATCCTCAATCCTCAATCCTCAATCCTCAATCCTCAATCCTCAATCCTCAATCCTCAATCCTCAATCCTCAATCCTCAAACCTCAATCCTCAACCGTCAGTCCTCGTCCTCAATCCTCAGCCCTCAATCCACAATCCTCAATATTCAATCATCAATACTTAATCTTCAGTCCTCAATCCTCAATCCTCAATCCTCAATCCTCAATCCTCTATATTCAACACACAAACCTCAGCCAACAATCCTCAATACTCAACCATCAATCCTCAGTTCTCAATACTCGATAGGATATCCTGAATTCGCATGGTTCAATACTCAATCCACAATATTAAATAATCAAATCTCAATCCGCAATCTTCAATCCTCAATACTCAATTTCAATCCTCAATTCTCAATCCTCAATCCTCAGTCCTCAGTCGTCAAACCCCAATCCCCGACCCTCATCCCTCATCCTCAATCCTCAGTCCTCAATCCTCAGTCCTCAGTCCTCAAACCTCAATCTTCAACCCTCAGACATTATCCTCAACCCTCAATCCTCAATCCTCAATCCTCAATCTTCAATCCTCAATACTCAACCTTCGATCCTCAATCCTCAATCCTCAATCCTCAATATTCAATCCTCAATACTCAACCTTCAATCCTCAATCCTCAATCCTCAATCCTCAGTCATAAATCCTCAATCTTCAATACTCAATCGTCAATCCTCAGTCCTCAATCCTCAATCCTCAATCCTCGTTCCTCAATCCTCAATCCTCAACCCTCAGACCTCATCCTCAATTCTCATTTCTCAATCCTCAGTCCTCAATCCTCAGTCTTCAATCCCCAGTAATAAATCTCCAATCCCAGATCCTCAATCCCCAATCCTCAATCCTTAATCCTGAATCTTCAATCCTCAATCGCCAGTCCTCAATCTTCAATCCTCTATGCTCAATCCTCAATCCTCAGCCTAAGTCCTCAATCCTCAACCCTCAATCCTCAAATCTCAATCCTCAACCGTCAGTCCTCGTCCTCAATCCTCAACACTCAATCCTCAATCCCCAATCTTCAATCATCAATAATCAATCTTCAATCTTCAATCATCAATCCTCAATCCTCAGTCCTCAATCCTCAGGCATCAATACTCAATCTTCAATACTCAATCCTCAATCCTCAATCCTCAATCCTCAATCCTCAACCCTCAATCCTCATTCCTCAAACCTCAATCCTCAACCCTCAGTCCTCATACTCAATTCTCAATTCTCAATCCTCAATCCTCAATCCTCAATCGTCAATCCTCAATAATCAACCTCCAATCCTAGATCCCCAATCCCCAATCTTCAATCCTTAATCCTCAATCTTCAATCCTCAATCCCCAGTCCTCAATGTCCAATCCTCAATGCTCAATCCTCAATCCTCAATCCTCAGTCCTCAATCCTAAATCCTCAATCCTCAAACCTCAATCCTCAACCGTCCGTCCTCATGCTCCATCCTCCATCCTCAATCCTCAATCCTCAATCCTCAATTTTCAATCCTCAATACTCAATCTTCAATCCACAATCCTCAATCCTCATCCCTCAATCCTGAATCCTCAATCCTCAGGCATCAATACTCAATCTTCAATACTCAATCCTCAATCCTCAATCCTCAATCCTCAATCCTCAGCCCTCAATCCTCATTCCTCAAACCTCAATCCTCAACTCTCAGTCCTCATTCTCAATTCTCAATCCTCAATGCCCAATCCTCAATCCTCAACCGTCAGTCCTCGTCCTCAATCCTCAACAATCAATCCTCAATCCTCAATCTTCAATCATCAATACTCAATCTTCAATCCTCAATACTCAATCCTCAATCGTCTATCCTCAATCCCCAATCCTCAATCTTCAATGCTCAATGCTCAATCCTCAATCCTCAATCCTCAATCCTCAATCTTCAATCCTCAGTACTCGATCTTCAATCCTCAACCCTCAATCCCCAATCCTCAATCCTCAATCCTCAATCCTGAATCCTCAATCTTCAATCCTCAATACCCAATCCTCAATCTTCAATCCTCAATACTCAACCATCAATCCTCAAATCTCAATACTCAATAGAATATACTGTATTCTCATGGTTCAGTACTCAATCCACAATATTCAATAATCAAATCTCAATCCTCAGTCTTCAATCCTCAATACTCAATTTCAATCCTCAATCCTCAATCCTCAATCCTCAATACTCAATCCTCAATCGTCAATCCTCAATCCCCAATCCTCAATCCTCAATCCTCAATCCTCAATCCTCAATCTTCAATCCTCAATTATCAATCTCCTATCCTGCATCCTCAATCCCCAATCCTCAATCCTTAATCCTCAATATTCAATCCTCAATCGCCAGTCCTCAATCTTCAATCCTCAATGCTCAGTCCTCAATCCTCAAGCCTCAGTCCTCAATCCTCAATCCTCAATCCTCAATCATCAATCCTCAATACTCAATCTGCAATCCTCAATCCTCAATCCTCAATCCTCAATCCTCATTCTTCAATCCTCAATACCCAATCCTCAATCCTCAATCCTCAATCCTCAATCCTCAATTCTCAATCCTCAATCCTCAATCCTCAGACCACAAACATCAATATTCAACCCTCAGTTCTCGTCCTCAATCCACAACCCTCAATCCTCAATCCTCAATCTTCAATCATCAATATTCAATCTTCAATCATCAATCCTCAATCCTCAATCCTCAATCCTCAATCCTCAATCTTCAATCCTCAATGCTCAATCCTCAATCCTCAATCCTCAACCCTCAATCCTCAATCCTCAATCTTCAATCCTCAATAATCAATCTCCAATCCTAGATCCTCAATCCCCAATCTTCAATCCTTAATCCTCAATCTTCAATCCTCAATCCCCAGTCCTCAATCTCCAATCCTCAATGCTCAATCCTCAATCCTCAATCCTCAGTCCTCAATCCTCAATCCTCAATATTCAACACACAACCCTCAGACAACAATCCTCAATACTCAACCATCAATCCTCAGTTCTCAATACTCAATAGGATATCCTGAATTCGCATGGTTCAATACTCAATCCACAATACTCAATAATCAAATCTCAATCCTCAATCTTCAATCCTCAATACTCAATTTCAATCCTCAATTCTCAATCCTCAATCCTCAGTCCTCAGTCGTCAAACCTCAATCCCCGACCCTCAGCCCTCATCCTCAATCCTCAGTCCTCAATCCTCAGTCCTCAGTCCTCAAACCTCAATCCTCAACCCTCAGATATTATCCTCAACACTCAATCCTCAATCCTCAATTCTCAATCTTCAATCCTCAGTACTCAATCTTTAATCCTCAATCCTCAGTCCTCAAACCTCAATTCTGAATCCTCAGTACTCAAATATCAATCGTCAATCCTCAGTCCTCAGTACTCAACCATCCTCAACTCTCAATACTCAATAGAATACCCTGAATTCTCAGGATTCAACCCACAAACCTCAACCCTCAACCCTCAGCCCTCATCCTCCATCCTCAATCCTCAATCTTCAATCCTCAATACTCAATCTTCAATTCTCAATCCTCAATCCTCAATCCTCAATCCTCAATCCTCAATCCTCAATCCACAATCCTCAACCGTCAATCCTCAACACTCAATCTTCAATCCTCAATCCTCAATCCTCAATCCGCAATATTCAATCCTCAATACGCAATCTTCAATCATCAATCCTCAATCCTCAATCCTCAGTCGTCAATCCTCAGTCATCAATCCTCTATCTTCAATACTCAGTCGTCAATCCTTAGTCCTCAATACTCAACCCTCAATCCTCGTTCCTCAGACCTCAATCCTCAATCGTCAGTCGTCATCCTCAATTCTCAATTCTCAATCCTCAATCCTCAATCCTCAATCCTCAATCTTCAATCCTCAATAATCAATCTCCAATCCTGCATCCTCAATCCCCAATCCTCAATCCTTAATCCTCAATATTCAATCCTCAATCGCCAGTCCTCAATCTTCAATCCTCAATGCTCAGTCCTCAATCCTCAAGCCTCAGTCCTCAATCCTCAATCCTCAATCCTCAATCCTCATTCTTCAATCCTCAATACCCAATCCTCAATCTTCAATCCTCAATCCTCAATCCTCAATCCTCAATATTCAATCATCAATACTCAACCTTCTATCCCCAATCCTCAATCCTCAATCCTCAGTCACAAATCCTCAATCTTCAATGCTCAATCGTCAATCCTCAGTCCTCAATCCTCAATCCTCAATCCTCGTTCCTCAAACCTCAATCCTCAACCCTCAGTCCTCATCCTTAATTCTCATTTCTCAATCCTCAGTCCTCAATCCTCTATCATCAATCCCCAATAGTCAATCTCCAATCCTAGATCCTCAATCCCCAATCCTCAATCCTTAATCCTCAATCTTCAATCCTCAATCGCCAGTCCTCAATCTTCAATCCTCTATGCTCAATCCTCAATCCTCAGCCTCAGTCCTCAATCCTCAACCCTCAATCCTCAAACCTCAATCCTCAACCGTCAGTCCTCGTCCTCAATCCTCAACACTCAATCCTCAATCCTCAATCTTCAATCATCAATAATCAATCTTCAATCCTCAATCATCAATCCTCAATCCTCAATCCTCAATCCTCAGGCATGAATACTCAATCTTCAATACTCAATCCTCAATCCTCAATCCTCAATCCTCAATCCTCAATCCTCAACCCTCAATCCTCATTCCTCAAACCTCAATCCTCAACCCTAAGTCCTCATACTCAATTCTCAATTCTCAATCCTCAATCCTCAATCCTCAATCTTCAATCCTCAATAATCAATCTCCAATCCTAGATCCTCAACCCCAATCTTCAATCCTTAATATTCTATCCTCAATACTCAATCTTCAATCATCAATCCTCAATCCTCAATCCTCGGTCGTCAATCCTCAGTCATCAATCCTCAATCTTCAATACTCAATCGTCAATCATTAGTCCTCAATACTCAATCCTCATTCCTCGTTCCTCAAACCTCAATCCTCAACCCTCAGTCGTCATCCTCAATTCTCAATTCTCAATCCTCAATCCTCAATCCTCAATCCTCAATCTTCAATCCTCAATCCTCAATCCTCAATCCTCAGTCCTCAATCCTCAATCCTCAATGCTCAAACCTCAATCCTCAACCGACCGTCCTCATCCTCCATTCTCCATCCTCAATCCTCAATCCTCAATCCTCAATTTTCAATCCTCAATACTCAATCTTCAATCCACAATCCTCAATCCTCAATCCTCAATCCTCAATATTGTATCCTCAATACTCAATCTTCAATCATCAATCCTCAATCCTCAATCCTCGGTCGTCAATCCTCAGTCATCAATCCTCAATCTTCAATACTCAATCGTCAATCATTAGTCCTCAATACTCAATCCTCAATCCTCGTTCCTCAAACCTCAATGCTCAACCCTCAGTCGTCATCCTCAATTCTCAATTCTCAATCCTCAATCCTCAATCCTCAATCCTCAATCTTCAATCCTCAATCCTCAATCCTCAATATTCAATCCTCAATACTCAACCTTCAATCCTCAATCCCCAATCCTCAATCCTTAATCCTCAATCTTCAATCCTCCATCGCCAGTCCTCAATCTTCAATCCTCAATGCTCAATCCTCAATCCTCAAGCCTCAGTCCTCAATCCTCAATCCTCGTTCCTCAAACCTCAATCCTCAACCCTCAGTCGTCATCCTCAATTCTCAATTCTCAATCCTCAATCCTCAATCCTCAATCCTCAATCTTCAATCCTCAATAATCAATCTCCAATACTACATCCACAATCCCCAATCCTCAATCCTTAATCCTCAATCTTCAATCCTCAATCGCCAGTCCTCAATCTTCAATCCTCAATGCTCAATCCTCAATCCTCAAGCCTCAGTCCTCAATCCTCAATCCTCAATCCTCGAACCTCAATCCTCAACCGTCAGTCCTCGTCCTCTATCCTCAACCCTCACTCCTCAATCCTCAACATTCAATCATCAATACTCAATCTTCAATCCTAAATCCTCAATCCTCAATCCTCAACCCTCAATCCTCAATATTCAACACACAACCCTCAGCCAACAATCCTCAATACTCAATCATCAATCCTCAATTCTCAATACTCAATAGAATATCCTGAATTCTCATGGTTCAATACTCAATCCACAATATTCAATAATCAAATCTCAATCCTCAATCTTCAATCCTCAATGCTCAGTTTCAATCCTCAATCCTCAATTCTCAATCCTCAATGCTCAATCCTCAATCGTCAATCCTCAATCCCCAATCCTCAGTCTTCAATCCTCAATCCTCAACCCTCAATCCTCAACCCTCAATCCTCAATCCTCAATCCTCAGTCTTCAATCCTCAATCCTCAATCCTCATTCTTCAATCCTCAATACCCAATCCTCAATCCTCAATCCTCAATCCTCAATCCTCAATTCTCAATCCTCAATCCTCAATCCTCAGACCACAAACATCAATATTCAACCCTCAGTTCTCGTCCTCAATCCACAACCCTCAATCCTCAATCCTCAATCTTCAATCATCAATATTCAATCTTCAATCATCAATCCTCAATCCTCAATCCTCAATCCTCAATCCTCAATCTTCAATCCTCAATGCTCAATCCTCAATCCTCAATCCTCAACCCTCAATCCTCAATCCTCAATCTTCAATCCTCAATAATCAATCTCCAATCCTAGATCCTCAATCCCCAATCTTCAATCCTTAATCCTCAATCTTCAATCCTCAATCCCCAGTCCTCAATCTCCAATCCTCAATGCTCAATCCTCAATCCTCAATCCTCAATCCTCAATCCTCAATCCTCAATATTCAACACACAACCCTCAGCCAACAATCCTCAATACTCAACCATCAATCCTCAGTTCTCAATACTCAATAGGATATCCTGAATTCGCATGGTTCAATACTCAATCCACAATACTCAATAATCAAATCTCAATCCTCAATCTTCAATCCTCAATACTCAATTTCAATCCTCAATTCTCAATCCTCAATCCTCAGTCCTCAGTCGTCAAACCTCAATCCCCGACCCTCAGCCCTCATCCTCAATCCTCAGTCCTCAATCCTCAGTCCTCAGTCCTCAAACCTCAATCCTCAACCCTCAGATATTATCCTCAACACTCAATCCTCAATCCTCAATTCTCAATCTTCAATCCTCAGTACTCAATCTTTAATCCTCAATCCTCAGTCCTCAAACCTCAATTCTGAATCCTCAGTACTCAAATATCAATCCTCCATCGCCAGTCCTCAATCTTCAATCCTCAATGCTCAATCCTCAATCCTCAAGCCTCAGTCCTCAATCCTCAATCCTCGTTCCTCAAACCTCAATCCTCAACCCTCAGTCGTCATCCTCAATTTTCAATTCTCAATCCTCAATCCTCAATCCTCAATCCTCAATCTTCAATCCTCAATAATCAATCTCCAATACTACATCCACAATCCCCAATCCTCAATCCTTAATCCTCAATCTTCAATCCTCAATCGCCAGTCCTCAATCTTCAATCCTCAATGCTCAATCCTCAATCCTCAAGCCTCAGTCCTCAATCCTCAATCCTCAATCCTCGAACCTCAATCCTCAACCGTCAGTCCTCGTCCTCTATCCTCAACCCTCACTCCTCAATCCTCAACATTCAATCATCAATACTCAATCTTCAATCCTAAATCCTCAATCCTCAATCCTCAATCCTCAATCCTCAATATTCAACACACAACCCTCAGCCAACAATCCTCAATACTCAATCATCAATCCTCAATTCTCAATACTCAATAGAATTTCCTGAATTCTCATGGTTCAATACTCAATCCACAATATTCAATAATCAAATCTCAATCCTCAATCTTCAATCCTCAATGCTCAGTTTCAATCCTCAATCCTCAATTCTCAATCCTCAATGCTCAATCCTCAATCGTCAATCCTCAATCCCCAATCCTCAGTCTTCAATCCTCAATCCTCAACCCTCAATCCTCAACCCTCAATCCTCAATCCTCAATCCTCAATCCTCAATCCTCAGTCTTCAATCCTCAATCCTCAACCCTCAATCCTCAACCCTCAATCCTCAATCCTCAACCGTCAGTCCTCGTCCTCAATCCTCAACACTCAATCCTCAATCCTCAATCTTCAATCATGAATAATCAATCTTCAATCCTCAATCATCAATCCTCAATCCTCAATCCTCAATCCTCAGGCATGAATACTCAATCCTCAATCTTCAATCATGAATAATCAATCTTCAATCCTCAATCCTCAATCCTCAATCCTCAATCCTCAATCCTCATCCCTCAATCCTCATTCCTCAAACCTCAATCCTCAACCCTCAGTCCTCATACTCAATTCTCAATTCTCAATCCTCAATCCTCTATCCTCAATCCTCAATCCTCAATCCTCAATACTCAACACACGACCCTCAGCCATCATTCCTCAATACTCAACCATCAATCCTCAATTCTCAATACTCAATAGAATATCCTGAATTCTCATGGTTCAATACTCAATCCACAATATTCAATAATCAAATCTCGATCCTCAATCTTCAATACTCAATACTCAATTTCAATCCTCAATCCTCAGTTCTCAATCCTCAATACTCAATCCTCAATAGTCAATCCTCAATCCCCAATCCTCAATCTTCAATCCTCAATCCTCAACCCTCAATCCTCAATCCTCAATCCTCAATCCTCAATCCTCAATCCTCAATACTCAATCTGCAATCCTCAATCCTCAACCCTCACTCCTCAATCCTCATTCTTCAATCCTCAATACCCAATCCTCAATCTTCAATCCTCAATCCTCAATCCTCAATTCTCAATCCTCAATCCTCAATCGTTAATCATCAATCTTCAATAATCTTCAATCCTTAATCATCAACCTTCAATCCTCAATCCCCAGTCATCAATCTTCTATCCTCAATGCTCAATCCTCAATCCTCAATCCTCAGTCCTCAATCCTCAATCCTCAATCCTCAAACCTCAATCCTCAACCGTCAGTCGTCGTCCTCAATTCTCAAACCTCAATCCTCAATCCTCAATATTCAATCATCAATACTCAATCTTCAATCCTCAATCCTCTATCCTCAATCCTCAATCCTCAATCCCCAATGCTCAACACACAACCCTCAGCCATCAATCCTCAATACTCAACCATCAATCCTCAATTCACAATACTCAATAGAATATCCTGAATTCTCATGGTTCAATACTCAATCCACAATATTCAATAATCAAATCTCAATCCTCAATCTTCAATACTCAATACTCAATTTCAATCCTCAATCCTCAATTCTCAATCCTCAATACTCAATCCTCAATCGTCAATCCTCAATCCCCAATCCTCAATCTTCAATCCTCAATCCTCAACCTTCAATCCTCAACCCTCAATCCTCAATCTTCAATCCTCAATACTCAATCTTCAATCCTCAATCCTCAATCCTCAATCCTCAATCCTCAATCCTCAATCCTCAATCCTCAATCCTCAATACTCAATCTGCAACCCTCAATCCTCAATCCTCAATCCTCAATCCTCATTCTTCAATCCTCAATACCCAATCCTCAATCTTCAACCTTCAATCCTCAGTCCTCAATTCTCAATCCTCAATCCTCAATCCTCAGACCTCAAACATCAATATTCAACCCTCAACCCTCAATCCTCAATCCACAATCTTCAATCCTCAATCCTCAATCCTCAATCCTCAATCCTCAATCTTTAATCCTCAACACTGAAACTTCAATCCCCAATCCTCAATCCTCAATCCTCAATCCTGATTCTTCAATCCTCAATGCCCAATCCTCAATCTTCAATTCTCAATCCTCAATTCGCAATCCACAATCCTCAATCCTCAGACCTCAAGTATCAATACTCAACCCTCAGTCCTCGTCCTCAATACTCAACCCTCAGTCTTCATCCTCAATTCTCAATTCTCAAACCTCAATCCTCAACCGTCAGTCCTCGTCCTCAATTCTCAAACCTCAATCCTCAATCCTCAATATTCAATCATCAATACTCAATCTTCAATCCTCAATACTCAATCTTCAATCCTCAATCCTCAATCCTCAATCCTCAATCCTCAATCCTCTATCCTCAATCTTCAATCCTCAATACTCAATCTGCAATCCTCAATCCTCAATCCTCAATCCTCAATCCTCAATCCTCAATCCTCATTCTTCAATCCTCAATACCCAATCATCAATCTTCAATCCTCAATCCTCAATCCTCAGTCACAAATCCTCAATCTTCAATACTCAATCGTCAATCCTCAGTCCTCAATCCTCAATCCTCAATCCTCGTTCCTCAAACCTCAATCCTCAACCCTCAGTCCTCATCCTCAATTCTCATTTCTCAATCCTCAGTCCTCAATCCTCTATCATCAATCCCCAATAATCAATCTCCAATCCTAGATCCTCAATCCCCAATCCTCAATCCTTAATCCTCAACCTTCAATCCTCAATCGCCAGTCCTCAATCTTCAATCCTCTATGCTCAACCCTCAATCCTCAGCCTCAGTCCTCAATCCTCAACCCTCAATCCTCAAACCTCAATCCTCAACCGTCAGTCCTCGTCCTCAATCCTCAACACTCAATCCTCAATCCTCAATCTTCAATCATCAATAATAAATCTTCAATCCTCAATCATCAATCCTCAATCCTCAATCCTCAATCCTCAGGCATGAATACTCAATCTTCAATACTCAATCCTCAATCCTCAATCCTCAACCCTCAATCGTCATTCCTCAAACCTCAATCCTCAACCCTCAGTCCTCATACTCAATTCTCAATTCTCAATCCTCAATCCTCAATCCTCAATCTTCAATCCTCAATAATCAATCTCCAATCCTATATCCTCAATGCCCAATCTTCAATCCTAAATCCTCAATCTTCAATCCTCAATCCCCAGTCCTCAATGTCCAATCCTCAATGCTCAATCCTCAATCCTCAATCCTCAGTCCTCAATCCTCAATCCTCAATGCTCAAACCTCAATCCTCAACCGACCGTCCTCATCCTCCATCCTCCATCCTCAATCCTCAATCCTCAATCCTCAATTTTCAATCCTCAATACTCAATCTTCAATCCACAATCCTCAATCCTCAATCCTCAATCCTCAATCCTCAATCCTCAGGCATCAATGCTTAATCTTCAATACTCAATCCTCAATCCTCAATCATCAATCCTCAATCCTCAACCCTCAATCCTCATTCCTCAAACCTCAATCCTCAACTCTCAGTCCTCGATCCTCAATCTTCAATCCTCAATACTCAATCTTCAATCCTCAATCCTCAATCCTCAATCCTCAATCCTCAATCCTCAATCCTCAATCCTCAATCCTCAATCCTCAATCCTCAATCCTCAATCCTCAATACTCAATCTGCAATCCTCAATACTCAATCCTCAATCCTCAATCCTCATTCTTCAATCCTCAATACCGAATCCTCAGTCTTCAATCCTCAATCCTCAATCCTCAATCCTCAATTCTCAATCCTCAGTCCTCAATCCTCAGACCTCAAACATCAATATTCAACCCTCAGTTCTCGTCCTCAATCCACAACCCTCAATCCTCAATCCTCAATCTTCAATCATTAATATTCAATCTTCAATCCTCAATCCTCAATCCTCAATCCGCAATCCTCAATCCTCAATCTTCAATCCTCAATCCTCAAACCTCAATCCTCAATCCTTAACCCTCAATCTTCAATCGTCAATCTTCAATCCTCAATCCTCAATCCTCAATCCTCAATACTCAATCTTTAATCCTCAATACTGAAACTTCAATCCCCAATCCTCAATCCTCAATCTTCAATATTCAACACTCAATCCTCAACCATAAATACTCAATATTCAACCATCAATCCTCAATTCTCAATACTCAATAGAACATCCTGAATACTCATGGTTCAATACTCAATACAGAATATTCAATAATCAAATCTCAAACATCAAGCATCAATTCTCAACACTCAACCCTCAACACTCAGTCCTCTCCCTTCTATCCTACATCCTCAACCCTCAATCCTCAATCTTCAATCCTCAATGCTCAATCCTCAATCCTCAAGCCTCAGTCCTCAATCCTCAATCCTCGTTCCTCAAACCTCAATCCTCAACCCTCAGTCGTCATCCTCAATTCTCAATTCTCAATCCTTAATCCTCAATCTTCAATCCTCAATCCCCAGTCATCAATCTTCAATCCTCAATGCTCAATCCTCAATCCTCAACCGTCAGTCCTCGTCCTCAATCCTCAAAACTCAATCCTCAATCCTCAATCTTCAATCATCAATACTCAATCTTCAATCCTCAATACTCAATCCTCAAACGTCAATCCTCAATCCCCAATCCTCAATCTTCAATGCTCAATCCTCAATCTTCAATCCTCAACCCTCAATCCTCAATCCTCAATCCTCAATCCTCGATCCTCAATCATCAATCCTCAATACTCAATCTGCAATCCTCAATCCTCAATCCTCAATCCTCAATCCTCATTCTTCAATCCTCAATACCCAATCCTCAATCCTCAATCCTCAATCCTCAATCCTCAATTCTCAATCCTCAATCCTCAATCCTCAGACCACAAACATCAATATTCAACCCTCAGTTCTCGTCCTCAATCCACAACCCTCAATCCTCAATCCTCAATCTTCAATCATCAATATTCAATCTTCAATCATCAATCCTCAATCCTCAATCCTCAATCCTCAATCCTCAATCTTCAATCCTCAATGCTCAATCCTCAATCCTCAATCCTCAACCCTCAATCCTCAATCCTCAATCTTCAATCCTCAATAATCAATCTCCAATCCTAGATCCTCAATCCCCAATCTTCAATCCTTAATCCTCAATCTTCAATCCTCAATCCCCAGTCCTCAATCTCCAATCCTCAATGCTGAATCCTCAATCCTCAATCCTCAATCCTCAATCCTCAATCCTCAATATTCAACACACAACCCTCAGCCAACAATCCTCAATACTCAACCATCAATCCTCAGTTCTCAATACTCAATAGGATATCCTGAATTCGCATGGTTCAATACTCAATCCACAATACTCAATAATCAAATCTCAATCCTCAATCTTCAATCCTCAATACTCAATTTCAATCCTCAATTCTCAATCCTCAATCCTCAGTCCTCAGTCGTCAAACCTCAATCCCCGACCCTCAGCCCTCATCCTCAATCCTCAGTCCTCAATCCTCAGTCCTCAGTCCTCAAACCTCAATCCTCAACCCTCAGATATTATCCTCAACACTCAATCCTCAATCCTCAATTCTCAATCTTCAATCCTCAGTACTCAATCTTTAATCCTCAATCCTCAGTCCTCAAACCTCAATTCTGAATCCTCAGTACTCAAATATCAATCCTCAATCCTCAGTCCTCAGTACTCAACCATCCTCAACTCTCAATACTCAATAGAATACCCTGAATTCTCAGGATTCAACCCACAAACCTCAACCCTCAACCGTCAGCCCTCATCCTCCATCCTCAATCCTCAATCTTCAATCCTCAATACTCAATCTTCAATTCTCAATCCTCAATCCTCAATCCTCAATCCTCAATCCTCAATCCTCAATCCACAATCCTCAACCGTCAATCCTCAACACTCAATCTTCAATCCTCAATCCTCAATCCTCAATCCTCAATCCTCAATCCTCAATCCGCAATATTCAATCCTCAATACGCAATCTTCAATCATCAATCCTCAATCCTCAATCCTCAGTCGTCAATCCTCAGTCATCAATCCTCTATCTTCAATACTCAGTCGTCAATCCTTAGTCCTCAATACTCAACCCTCAATCCTCGTTCCTCAGACCTCAATCCTCAATCGTCAGTCGTCATCCTCAATTCTCAATTCTCAATCCTCAATCCTCAATCCTCAATCCTCAATCTTCAATCCTAAATAATCAATCTCCAATCCTGCATCCTCAATCACCAATCCTCAATCCTTAATCCTCAATATTCAATCCTCAATCGCCAGTCCTCAATCTTCAATCCTCAATGCTCAGTCCTCAATCCTCAAGCCTCAGTCCTCAATCCTCAATCCTCAATCCTCAATCCTCATTCTTCAATCCTCAATACCCAATCCTCAATCTTCAATCCTCAATCCTCAATCCTCAATCCTCAATATTCAATCATCAATACTCAACCTTCTATCCCCAATCCTCAATCCTCAATCCTCAGTCACAATTCCTCAATCTTCAATGCTCAATCGTCAATCCTCAGTCCTCAATCCTCAATCCTCAATCCTCGTTCCTCAAACCTCAATCCTCAACCCTCAGTCCTCATCCTTAATTCTCATTTCTCAATCCTCAGTCCTCAATCCTCTATCATCAATCCCCAATAGTCAATCTCCAATCCTAGATCCTCAATCCCCAATCCTCAATCCTTAATCCTCAATCTTCAATCCTCAATCGCCAGTCCTCAATCTTCAATCCTCTATGCTCAATCCTCAATCCTCAGCCTCAGTCCTCAATCCTCAACCCTCAATCCTCAAACCTCAATCCTCAACCGTCAGTCCTCGTCCTCAATCCTCAACACTCAATCCTCAATCCTCAATCTTCAATCATCAATAATCAATCTTCAATCCTCAATCATCAATCCTCAATCCTCAATCCTCAATCCTCAGGCATGAATACTCAATCTTCAATACTCAATCCTCAATCCTCAATCCTCAATCCTCAATCCTCAACCCTCAATCCTCATTCCCCAAACCTCAATCCTCAACCCTAAGTCCTCATACTCAATTCTCAATTCTCAATCCTCAATCCTCAATCCTCAATCTTCAATCCTCAATAATCAATCTCCAATCCTAGATCCTCAACCCCAATCTTCAATCCTTAATATTCTATCCTCAATACTCAATCTTCAATCATCAATCCTCAATCCTCAATCCTCGGTCGTCAATCCTCAGTCATCAATCCTCAATCTTCAATACTCAATCGTCAATCATTAGTCCTCAATACTCAATCCTCAATCCTCGTTCCTCAAACCTCAATCCTCAACCCTCAGTCGTCATCCTCAATTCTCAATTCTCAATCCTCAATCCTCAATCCTCAATCCTCAATCTTCAATCCTCAATCCTCAATCCTCAATCCTCAGTCCTCAATCCTCAATCCTCAATGCTCAAACCTCAATCCTCAACCGACCGACCTCATCCTCCATTCTCCATCCTCAATCCTCAATCCTCAATCCTCAATTTTCAATCCTCAATACTCAATCTTCAATCCACAATCCTCAATCCTCAATCCTCAATCCTCAATATTGTATCCTCAATACTCAATCTTCAATCATCAATCCTCAATCCTCAATCCTCGGTCGTCAATCCTCAGTCATCAATCCTCAATCTTCAATACTCAATCGTCAATCATTAGTCCTCAATACTCAATCCTCAATCCTCGTTCCTCAAACCTCAATGCTCAACCCTCAGTCGTCATCCTCAATTCTCAATTCTCAATCCTCAATCCTCAATCCTCAATCCTCAATCTTCAATCCTCAATCCTCAATCCTCAATATTCAATCCTCAATACTCAACCTTCAATCCTCAATCCCCAATCCTCAATCCTTAATCCTCAATCTTCAATCCTCCATCGCCAGTCCTCAATCTTCAATCCTCAATGCTCAATCCTCAATCCTCAAGCCTCAGTCCTCAATCCTCAATCCTCGTTCCTCAAACCTCAATCCTCAACCCTCAGTCGTCATCCTCAATTCTCAATTCTCAATCCTCAATCCTCAATCCTCAATCCTCAATCTTCAATCCTCAATAATCAATCTCCAATACTACATCCACAATCCCCAATCCTCAATCCTTAATCCTCAATCTTCAATCCTCAATCGCCAGTCCTCAATCTTCAATCCTCAATGCTCAATCCTCAATCCTCAATTCTCAATCCTCAATCCTCAATCCTCAATCTCCAATCCTCAATGCTCAATCCTCAATCCTCAATCCTCAATCCTCAATCCTCAATCCTCAATATTCAACACACTACCCTCAGCCAACAATCCTCAATACTCAACCATCAATCCTCAGTTCTCAATACTCAATAGGATATCCTGAATTCGCATGGTTCAATACTCAATCCACAATACTCAATAATCAAATCTCAATCCTCAATCTTCAATCCTCAATACTCAATTTCAATCCTCAATTCTCAATCCTCAATCCTCAGTCCTCAGTCGTCAAACCTCAATCCCCGACCCTCAGCCCTCATCCTCAATCCTCAGTCCTCAATCCTCAGTCCTCAGTCCTCAAACCTCAATCCTCAACCCTCAGATATTATCCTCAACACTCAATCCTCAATCCTCAATTCTCAATCTTCAATCCTCAGTACTCAATCTTTAATCCTCAATCCTCAGTCCTCAAACCTCAATTCTGAATCCTCAGTACTCAAATATCAATCCTCAATCCTCAGTCCTCAGTACTCAACCATCCTCAACTCTCAATACTCAATAGAATACCCTGAATTCTCAGGATTCAACCCACAAACCTCAACCCTCAACCCTCAGCCCTCATCCTCCATCCTCAATCCTCAATCTTCAATCCTCAATACTCAATCTTCAATTCTCAATCCTCAATCCTCAATCCTCAATCCTCAATCCTCAATCCTCAATCCACAATCCTCAACCGTCAATCCTCAACACTCAATCTTCAATCCTCAATCCTCAATCCTCAATCCTCAATCCTCAATCCTCAATCCGCAATATTCAATCCTCAATACGCAATCTTCAATCATCAATCCTCAATCCTCAATCCTCAGTCGTCAATCCTCAGTCATCAATCCTCTATCTTCAATACTCAGTCGTCAATCCTTAGTCCTCAATACTCAACCCTCAATCCTCGTTCCTCAGACCTCAATCCTCAATCGTCAGTCGTCATCCTCAATTCTCAATTCTCAATCCTCAATCCTCAATCCTCAATCCTCAATCTTCAATCCTCAATAATCAATCTCCAATCCTGCATCCTCAATACCCAATCCTCAATCCTTAATCCTCAATATTCAATCCTCAATCGCCAGTCCTCAATCTTCAATCCTCAATGCTCAGTCCTCAATCCTCAAGCCTCAGTCCTCAATCCTCAATCCTCAATCCTCAATCCTCATTCTTCAATCCTCAATACCCAATCCTCAATCTTCAATCCTCAATCCTCAATCCTCAATCCTCAATCCTCAATCCTCAATCCTCAACCCTCAATCCTCAATCTTCAATCCTCAATAATCAATCTCCAATCCTAGATCCTCAACCCCAATCTTCAATCCTTAATATTCTATCCTCAATACTCAATCTTCAATCATCAATCCTCAATCCTCAATCCTCGGTCGTCAATCCTCAGTCATCAATCCTCAATCTTCAATACTCAATCGTCAATCATTAGTCCTCAATACTCAATCCTCAATCCTCGTTCCTCAAACCTCAATCCTCAACCCTCAGTCGTCATCCTCAATTCTCAATTCTCAATCCTCAATCCTCAATCCTCAATCCTCAATCTTCAATCCTCAATCCTCAATCCTCAATCCTCAGTCCTCAATCCTCAATCCTCAATGCTCAAACCTCAATCCTCAACCGACCGCCCTCATCCTCCATTCACCATCCTCAATCCTCAATCCTCAATCCTCAATTTTCAATCCTCAATACTCAATCTTCAATCCACAATCCTCAATCCTCAATCCTCAATCCTCAATATTGTATCCTCAATACTCAATCTTCAATCATCAATCCTCAATCCTCAATCCTCGGTCGTCAATCCTCAGTCATCAATCCTCAATCTTCAATACTCAATCGTCAATCATTAGTCCTCAATACACAATCCTCAATCCTCGTTCCTCAAACCTCAATGCTCAACCCTCAGTCGTCATCCTCAATTCTCAATTCTCAATCCTCAATCCTCAATCCTCAATCCTCAATCTTCAATCCTCAATCCTCAATCCTCAATATTCAATCCTCAATACTCAACCTTCAATCCTCAATCCCCAATCCTCAATCCTTAATCCTCAATCTTCAATCCTCCATCGCCAGTCCTCAATCTTCAATCCTCAATGCTCAATCCTCAATCCTCAAGCCTCAGTCCTCAATCCTCAATCCTCGTTCCTCAAACCTCAATCCTCAACCCTCAGTCGTCATCCTCAATTCTCAATTCTCAATCCTCAATCCTCAATCCTCAATCCTCAATCTTCAATCCTCAATAATCAATCTCCAATACTACATCCACAATCCCCAATCCTCAATCCTTAATCCTCAATCTTCAATCCTCAATCGCCAGTCCTCAATCTTCAATCCTCAATGCTCAATCCTCAATCCTCAAGCCTCAGTCCTCAATCCTCAATCCTCAATCCTCGAACCTCAATCCTCAACCGTCAGTCCTCGTCCTCTATCCTCAACCCTCACTCCTCAATCCTCAACATTCAATCATCAATACTCAATCTTCAATCCTAAATCCTCAATCCTCAATCCTCAATCCTCAATCCTCAATATTCAACACACAACCCTCAGCCAACAATCCTCAATACTCAATCATCAATCCTCAATTCTCAATACTCAATAGAATTTCCTGAATTCTCATGGTTCAATACTCAATCCACAATATTCAATAATCAAATCTCAATCCTCAATCTTCAATCCTCAATGCTCAGTTTCAATCCTCAATCCTCAATTCTCAATCCTCAATGCTCAATCCTCAATCGTCAATCCTCAATCCCCAATCCTCAGTCTTCAATCCTCAATCCTCAACCCTCAATCCTCAACCCTCAATCCTCAATCCTCAATCCTCAGTCTTCAATCCTCAATCCTCAACCCTCAATCCTCAACCCTCAATCCTCAATCCTCAACCGTCAGTCCTCGTCCTCAATCCTCAACACTCAATCCTCAATCCTCAATCTTCAATCATGAATAATCAATCTTCAATCCTCAATCATCAATCCTCAATCCTCAATCCTCAATCCTCAGGCATGAATACTCAATCCTCAATCTTCAATCATGAATAATCAATCTTCAATCCTCAATCCTCAATCCTCAATCCTCAATCCTCAATCCTCATCCCTCAATCCTCATTCCTCAAACCTCAATCCTCAACCCTCAGTCCTCATACTCAATTCTCAATTCTCAATCCTCAATCCTCTATCCTCAATCCTCAATCCTCAATCCTCAATACTCAACACACGACCCTCAGCCATCATTCCTCAATACTCAACCATCAATCCTCAATTCTCAATACTCAATAGAATATCCTGAATTCTCATGGTTCAATACTCAATCCACAATATTCAATAATCAAATCTCGATCCTCAATCTTCAATACTCAATACTCAATTTCAATCCTCAATCCTCAGTTCTCAATCCTCAATACTCAATCCTCAATAGTCAATCCTCAATCCCCAATCCTCAATCTTCAATCCTCAATCCTCAACCCTCAATCCTCAATCCTCAATCCTCAATCCTCAATCCTCAATCCTCAATACTCAATCTGCAATCCTCAATCCTCAACCCTCACTCCTCAATCCTCATTCTTCAATCCTCAATACCCAATCCTCAATCTTCAATCCTCAATCCTCAATCCTCAATTCTCAATCCTCAATCCTCAATCGTTAATCATCAATCTTCAATAATCTTCAATCCTTAATCATCAACCTTCAATCCTCAATCCCCAGTCATCAATCTTCTATCCTCAATGCTCAATCCTCAATCCTCAATCCTCAGTCCTCAATCCTCAATCCTCAATCCTCAAACCTCAATCCTCAACCGTCAGTCGTCGTCCTCAATTCTCAAACCTCAATCCTCAATCCTCAATATTCAATCATCAATACTCAATCTTCAATCCTCAATCCTCTATCCTCAATCCTCAATCCTCAATCCCCAATGCTCAACACACAACCCTCAGCCATCAATCCTCAATACTCAACCATCAATCCTCAATTCACAATACTCAATAGAATATCCTGAATTCTCATGGTTCAATACTCAATCCACAATATTCAATAATCAAATCTCAATCCTCAATCTTCAATACTCAATACTCAATTTCAATCCTCAATCCTCAATTCTCAATCCTCAATACTCAATCCTCAATCGTCAATCCTCAATCCCCAATCCTCAATCTTCAATCCTCAATCCTCAACCTTCAATCCTCAACCCTCAATCCTCAATCTTCAATCCTCAATACTCAATCTTCAATCCTCAATCCTCAATCCTCAATCCTCAATCCTCAATCCTCAATCCTCAATCCTCAATCCTCAATACTCAATCTGCAACCCTCAATCCTCAATCCTCAATCCTCAATCCTCATTCTTCAATCCTCAATACCCAATCCTCAATCTTCAATCTTCAATCCTCAGTCCTCAATTCTCAATCCTCAATCCTCAATCCTCAGACCTCAAACATCAATATTCAACCCTCAACCCTCAATCCTCAATCCACAATCTTCAATCCTCAATCCTCAATCCTCAATCCTCAATCCTCAATCTTTAATCCTCAACACTGAAACTTCAATCCCCAATCCTCAATCCTCAATCCTCAATCCTGATTCTTCAATCCTCAATGCCCAATCCTCAATCTTCAATTCTCAATCCTCAATTCGCAATCCACAATCCTCAATCCTCAGACCTCAAGTATCAATACTCAACCCTCAGTCCTCGTCCTCAATACTCAACCCTCAGTCTTCATCCTCAATTCTCAATTCTCAAACCTCAATCCTCAACCGTCAGTCCTCGTCCTCAATTCTCAAACCTCAATCCTCAATCCTCAATATTCAATCATCAATACTCAATCTTCAATCCTCAATACTCAATCTTCAATCCTCAATCCTCAATCCTCAATCCTCAATCCTCAATCCTCTATCCTCAATCTTCAATCCTCAATACTCAATCTGCAATCCTCAATCCTCAATCCTCAATCCTCAATCCTCAATCCTCAATCCTCATTCTTCAATCCTCAATACCCAATCATCAATCTTCAATCCTCAATCCTCAATCCTCAGTCACAAATCCTCAATCTTCAATACTCAATCGTCAATCCTCAGTCCTCAATCCTCAATCCTCAATCCTCGTTCCTCAAACCTCAATCCTCAACCCTCAGTCCTCATCCTCAATTCTCATTTCTCAATCCTCAGTCCTCAATCCTCTATCATCAATCCCCAATAATCAATCTCCAATCCTAGATCCTCAATCCCCAATCCTCAATCCTTAATCCTCAACCTTCAATCCTCAATCGCCAGTCCTCAATCTTCAATCCTCTATGCTCAACCCTCAATCCTCAGCCTCAGTCCTCAATCCTCAACCCTCAATCCTCAAACCTCAATCCTCAACCGTCAGTCCTCGTCCTCAATCCTCAACACTCAATCCTCAATCCTCAGTCTTCAATCATCAATAATAAATCTTCAATCCTCAATCATCAATCCTCAATCCTCAATCCTCAATCCTCAGGCATGAATACTCAATCTTCAATACTCAATCCTCAATCCTCAATCCTCAACCCTCAATCGTCATTCCTCAAACCTCAATCCTCAACCCTCAGTCCTCATACTCAATTCTCAATTCTCAATCCTCAATCCTCAATCCTCAATCTTCAATCCTCAATAATCAATCTCCAATCCTATATCCTCAATGCCCAATCTTCAATCCTAAATCCTCAATCTTCAATCCTCAATCCCCAGTCCTCAATGTCCAATCCTCAATGCTCAATCCTCAATCCTCAATCCTCAGTCCTCAATCCTCAATCCTCAATGCTCAAACCTCAATCCTCAACCGACCGTCCTCATCCTCCATCCTCCATCCTCAATCCTCAATCCTCAATCCTCAATTTTCAATCCTCAATACTCAATCTTCAATCCACAATCCTCAATCCTCAATCCTCAATCCTCAATCCTCAATCCTCAGGCATCAATACTTAATCTTCAATACTCAATCCTCAATCCTCAATCATCAATCCTCAATCCTCAACCCTCAATCCTCATTCCTCAAACCTCAATCCTCAACTCTCAGTCCTCAATCCTCAATCTTCAATCCTCAATACTCAATCTTCAATCCTCAATCCTCAATCCTCAATCCTCAATCCTCAATCCTCAATCCTCAATCCTCAATCCTCAATCCTCAATCCTCAATCCTCAATCCTCAATACTCAATCTGCAATCCTCAATACTCAATCCTCAATCCTCAATCCTCATTCTTCAATCCTCAATACCGAATCCTCAATCTTCAATCCTCAATCCTCAATCCTCAATTCTCAATCCTCAGTCCTCAATCCTCAGACCTCAAACATCAATATTCAACCCTCAGTTCTCGTCCTCAATCCACAACCCTCAATCCTCAATCCTCAATCTTCAATCATTAATATTCAATCTTCAATCCTCAATCCTCAATCCTCAATCCGCAATCCTCAATCCTCAATCTTCAATCCTCAATCCTCAAACCTCAATCCTCAATCCTTAACCCTCAATCCTCAATCCTCAATCTTCAATCCTCAATCCTCAATCCTCAATCCTCAATACTCAATCTTTAATCCTCAATACTGAAACTTCAATCCCCAATCCTCAATCCTCAATCCTCAATATTCAACACTCAACCCTCAACCATAAATACTCAATATTCAACCATCAATCCTCAATTCTCAATACTCAATAGAACATCCTGAATACTCATGGTTCAATACTCAATACAGAATATTCAATAATCAAATCTCAAACATCAAGCATCAATTCTCAACACTCAACCCTCAACACTCAGTCCTCTCCCTTCTATCCTACATCCTCAACCCTCAATCCTCAAGCGTCAATCCTCAATACTCAATCCTCAACCCTCAATCCTCAATCCTAAATCTTCAATCCTCAATACTCAATCTTCAATCCTCAATCCTCAATCCTCAATCCTCAATACTCTATACTCAATCCTCAATCCTCAACCCTCAATCCTCAACCCTCAATCCTAAATCCCTCAAACATCACCCACAATCCTCATTCCTCAAACCTCTATCCTCAGCCCTCAGTCCTCATACACAATTCTCAATTCTCAATCCTCAATCCTCAATCCTCAATCTTCAATCCTCAATAATCAATCTCCAATCCTAGATCCTCAATCCCCAATCTTCAATCCTTAATCCTCAATCTTCAATCCTCAATCCCCAGTCCTCAATGTCCAATCCTCAATGCTCAATCCTCAATCCTCAATCCTCAGTCCTCAATCCGCAATCCTCAATCTTGAATACTCAATCGTCAATCCTCAATCCTCAATCCTCAGTCATAAATCCTCAATCTTCAATACTCAATCGTCAATCCTCAGTCCTCAATCGTCAAACCTCAATCCTCGTTCCTCAAACCTCAATCCTCAACCCTCAGTCCTCATCCTCAATTCTCAATTCTCAATCCTCAATCCTCAATCCTCAATCGTCAATCCCCAATAATAAATCTCCAATCCTAGATCCTCAATCCCCAACTCTCAATCCTCAATACTCAATCTTCAAGCATCAATCGCCAGTCCTCAATCTTCAATCCTCTATGCTCAATCCTCAATCCTCAGCCTCAGTCCTCAATCCACAACCCTCAATCCTCAATCCTCAATCCTCAACCGTCAGTCCTCGTCCTCAATCCTCAACCCTCAATCCTCAATCATCAATCCTCAATCCTCAATTATCAATCCTCAGGCGTCAATACTTAATCTTCAATACTCAATCCTCAATCCTCAATCCTCAATCCTCAATCCTCAACACTCAATCCTCATTCCTCAAACCTCAATCCTCAATCCTAAGTCCTCATACTCAATTCTCAATTCTCAATCCTCAATCCTCAATCCTGAAACCTCAATCTTCAATCCTCAATACCCAATCCTCAATCTTCAATCCTCAATCCTCAATCATCAATTCTCAATCCTCAATCCTCAATCCTCAGGCCTCAAACATCAATATTCAACCCTCGGTCCTCGTCCTCAGTCCACAACCCTCGATCCTCAATCCTCAATCTTCAATCATCAATATTCAATCTTTAATCCTCAATCCTCAATCCTCAATCCTCAATCCTTAATCCTCAATCGTCAATCCTCAATCCTCAATCCTCAATCCTCATTCTTCAATCCTCAGTATTCAATCTTCAATCCCCAATCCTCAATCCTCAATCCTCAATCCTCAATCCTCAATCCTGAAACCTCAATCTTCAATCCTCAATACCCAATCCTCAATCTTCAATCCTCAATCCTCAATCATCAATTCTCAATCCTCAATCCTCAATCCTCAGGCCTCAAACATCAATATTCAACCCTCGGTCCTCGTCCTCAATCCACAACCCTCGATCCTCAATCCTCAATCTTCAATCATCAATATTCAATCTTTAATCCTCAATCCTCAATCCTCAATCTTCAATGCTCAATCCTCAATCCTCAATACTCAATCCTCAATCCTCAATCTTCAATCCTCAGTACTCAATCTTCAATCCTCAATCCTCAATCCTCAATCCTCAATCCTCAATCCTCAATCCTCAATCCTGAAACCTCAATCTTCAATCCTCAATACCCAATCCTCAATCTTCAATCCTCAATCCTCAATCATCAATTCTCAATCCTCAATCCTCAATCCTCAGGCCTCAAACATCAATATTCAACCCTCAGTCCTCGTCCTCAATCCACAACCCTCGATCCTCAATCCTCAATCTTCAATCATCAATATTCAATCTTTAATCCTCAATCCTCAATCCTCAATCCTCAATCCTTAATCCTCAATCGTCAACCCTCAATCCTCAATCCTCAATCCTCTATCCTCAATCCTCAATCCTCAATCATCAATCCTCAATCTTCAATACTTAATCCTCAATCCTCAATACTCAATCTGCAATCCTCAATCCTCAACCCTCACTCCTCAATCCTCATTCTTCAATCCTCAATACCCAATCCTCAATCTTCAATCCTCAATCCTCAATCCTCAATTCTCAATCCTCAATCCTCAGTCGTTAATCATCAATCTTCAATAATCTTCAATCCTTAATCATCAACCTTCAATCCTCAATCCCCAGTCATCAATCTTCTATCCTCAATGCTCAATCGTCAATCCTCAATCCTTAATCCTCAGTTCTCAATCCTCAATCCTCAATCCTCAAACCTCAATCCTCAACCGTCAGTCGTCGTCCTCAATTCTCAAACCTCAATCCTCAATCCTCAATATTCAATCATCAATACTCAATCTTCAATCCTCAATCCTCTATCCTCAATCCTCAATCCTCAATCGCCAATACTCAACACACAACCCTCAGCTATCAATCCTCAATACTCAACCATCAATCCTCAATTCACAATACTCAATAGAATATCCTGAATTCTCATGGTTCAATACTCAATCCACAATATTCAATAATCAAATCTCAATCCTCAATCTTCAATACTCAATACTCAATTTCAATCCTCAATCCTCAATTCTCAATCCTCAATACTCAATCCTCAATCGTCAATCCTCAATCCCCAATCCTCAATCTTCAATCCTCAATCCTCAACCTTCAATCCTCAACCCTCAATCCTCAATCTTCAATCCTCAATACTCAATCTTCAATCCTCAATCCTCAATCCTCAATCCTCAATCCTCAATCCTCAATCCTCAATCCTCAATCCTCAATCCTCAATACTCAATCTGCAATCCTCAATCCTCAATCCTCAATCCTCAATCCTCATTCTTCAATCCTCAATACCCAATCCTCAATCTTCAATCTTCAATCCTCAGTCCTCAATTCTCAATCCTCAATCCTCAATCCTCAGACCTCAAACATCAATATTCAACCCTCAACCCTCAATCCTCAATCCACAATCTTCAATCCTCAATCCACAATCCTCAATCCTCAATCCTCAATCTTTAATCCTCAACACTGAAACTTCAATCCCCAATCCTCAATCCTCAATCCTCAATCCTCATTCTTCAATCCTCAATGCCCAATCCTCAATCTTCAATTCTCAATCCTCAATTCGCAATCCACAATCCTCAATCCTCAGACCTCAAGTATCAATACTCAACCCTCAGTCCTCGTCCTCAATACTCAACCCTCAGTCTTCATCCTCAATTCTCAATTCTCAAACCTCAATCCTCAACCGTCAGTCCTCGTCCTCAATTCTCAAACCTCAATCCTCAATCCTCAATATTCAATCATCAATACTCAATCTTCAATCCTCAATACTCTATCCTCAATCATCAGTCCTCAATCCTCAATACTCAACACACAACCCTCAGCCATCAATCCTCAATACTCAACCATGAATCCTCAATTCTCAATACTCAATAGAATATCCTGAATTCTCATGGTTCAATACTCAATCCACAATATTCAATAATCAAATCTCAATCCTCAATCTTCAATCCTCAATACCCAATTTCAATCCTCAATCCTCAATTCTCAATCCTCAATACTCAATCCTCAATCGTCAATCCTCAATCCCCAATCCTCAATCTTCAATCCTCAATCCTCAACCCTCAAACCTCAACCCTCAATCCTCAATCCTCAATCCTCAATCCTCAATCCTCAATCCTCAATCCTGAAACCTCAATCCTCAATCCTCAATACCCAATCCTCAATCTTCAATCCTCAATCCTCAATCATCAATTCTCAATCCTCAATCCTTAATCCTCAGGCCTCAAACATCAATATTCAACCCTCAGTCCTCGTCCTCAATCCACAACCCTCGATCCTCAATCCTCAATCTTCAATCCTCAATCTTCAATCCTCAATACTCAATCTTCAATCCTCAATCCTCAATCCTCAATCCTCAATCCTCAATCCTCAATCCTCAATCCTCAATCCTCAATCCTCAATCCTCAATCCTCAATCCTCAATACTCAATCTGCAATCCTCAATACTCAATCCTCAATCCTCAATCCTCATTCTTCAATCCTCAATACCGAATCCTCAATCTTCAATCCTCAATCCTCAATCCTCAATTCTCAATCCTCAGTCCTCAATCCTCAGACCTCAAACATCAATATTCAACCCTCAGTTCTCGTCCTCAATCCACAACCCTCAATCCTCAATCCTCAATCTTCAATCATTAATATTCAATCTTCAATCCTCAATCCTCAATCCTCAATCCGCAATCCTCAATCCTCAATCTTCAATCCTCAATCCTCAAACCTCAATCCTCAATCCTTAACCCTCAATCCTCAATCCTCAATCTTCAATCCTCAATCCTCAATCCTCAATCCTCAATACTCAATCTTTAATCCTCAATACTGAAACTTCAATCCCCAATCCTCAATCCTCAATCCTCAATATTCAACACTCAACCCTCAACCATAAATACTCAATATTCAACCATCAATCCTCAATTCTCAATACTCAATAGAACATCCTGAATACTCATGGTTCAATACTCAATACAGAATATTCAATAATCAAATCTCAAACATCAAGCATCAATTCTCAACACTCAACCCTCAACACTCAGTCCTCTCCCTTCTATCCTACATCCTCAACCCTCAATCCTCAAGCGTCAATCCTCAATACTTAATCCTCAACCCTCAATCCTCAATCCTAAATCTTCAATCCTCAATACTCAATCTTCAATCCTCAATCCTCAATCCTCAATCCTCAATACTCTATACTCAATCCTCAATCCTCAACCCTCAATCCTCAACCCTCAATCCTAAATCCCTCAAACATCACCCACAATCCTCATTCCTCAAACCTCTATCCTCAGCCCTCAGTCCTCATACACAATTCTCAATTCTCAATCCTCAATCCTCAATCCTCAATCTTCAATCCTCAATAATCAATCTCCAATCCTAGATCCTCAATCCCCAATCTTCAATCCTTAATCCTCAATCTTCAATCCTCAATCCCCAGTCCTCAATGTCCAATCCTCAATGCTCAATCCTCAATCCTCAATCCTCAGTCCTCAATCCGCAATCCTCAATCTTGAATACTCAATCGTCAATCCTCAATCCTCAATCCTCAGTCATAAATCCTCAATCTTCAATACTCAATCGTCAATCCTCAGTCCTCAATCGTCAAACCTCAATCCTCGTTCCTCAAACCTCAATCCTCAACCCTCAGTCCTCATCCTCAATTCTCAATTCTCAATCCTCAATCCTCAATCCTCAATCGTCAATCCCCAATAATAAATCTCCAATCCTAGATCCTCAATCCCCAACTCTCAATCCTCAATACTCAATCTTCAAGCATCAATCGCCAGTCCTCAATCTTCAATCCTCTATGCTCAATCCTCAATCCTCAGCCTCAGTCCTCAATCCACAACCCTCAATCCTCAATCCTCAATCCTCAACCGTCAGTCCTCGTCCTCAATCCTCAACCCTCAATCCTCAATCATCAATCCTCAATCCTCAATTATCAATCCTCAGGCGTCAATACTTAATCTTCAATACTCAATCCTCAATCCTCAATCCTCAATCCTCAATCCTCAACACTCAATCCTCATTCCTCAAACCTCAATCCTCAATCCTAAGTCCTCATACTCAATTCTCAATTCTCAATCCTCAATCCTCAATCCTGAAACCTCAATCTTCAATCCTCAATACCGAATCCTCAATCTTCAATCCTCAATCCTCAATCCTGAAACCTCAATCTTTAATCCTCAACCGTCAGTCCTCGTCCTCAATCCTCAACCCTCAATCCTCAATCATCAATCCTCAATCCTCAATTATCAATCCTCAGGCGTCAATACTTAATCTTCAATACTCAATCCTCAATCCTCAATCCTCAATCCTCAATCCTCAACACTCAATCCTCATTCCTCAAACCTCAATCCTCAATCCTAAGTCCTCATACTCAATTCTCAATTCTCAATCCTCAATCCTCAATCCTGAAACCTCAATCTTCAATCCTCAATACCCAATCCTCAATCTTCAATCCTCAATCCTCAATCATCAATTCTCAATCCTCAATCCTCAATCCTCAGGCCTCAAACATCAATATTCAACCCTCAGTCCTCGTCCTCAATCCACAACCCTCGATCCTCAATCCTCAATCTTCAATCATCAATATTCAATCTTTAATCCTCAATCCTCAATCCTCAATCCTCAATCCTTAATCCTCAATCGTCAATCCTCAATCCTCAATCCTCAATCCTCATTCTTCAATCCTCAGTATTCAATCTTCAATCCCCAATCCTCAATCCTCAATCCTCAATCCTCAATCCTCAATCTGCAATCCTCAATCCTCAACCCTCACTCCTCAATCCTCATTCTTCAATCCTCAATACCCAATCCTCAATCTTCAATCCTCAATCCTCAATCCTCAATTCTCAATCCTCAATCCTCAGTCGTTAATCATCAATCTTCAATAATCTTCAATCCTTAATCATCAACCTTCAATCCTCAATCCCCAGTCATCAATCTTCTATCCTCAATGCTCAATCGTCAATCCTCAATCCTTAATCCTCAGTTCTCAATCCTCAATCCTCAATCCTCAAACCTCAATCCTCAACCGTCAGTCGTCGTCCTCAATTCTCAAACCTCAATCCTGAATCCTCAATATTCAATCATCAATACTCAATCTTCAATCCTCAATCCTCTATCCTCAATCCTCAATCCTCAATCGCCAATACTCAACACACAACCCTCAGCTATCAATCCTCAATACTCAACCATCAATCCTCAATTCACAATACTCAATAGAATATCCTGAATTCTCATGGTTCAATACTCAATCCACAATATTCAATAATCAAATCTCAATCCTCAATCTTCAATACTCAATACTCAATTTCAATCCTCAATCCTCAATTCTCAATCCTCAATACTCAATCCTCAATCGTCAATCCTCAATCCCCAATCCTCAATCTTCAATCCTCAATCCTCAACCTTCAATCCTCAACCCTCAATCCTCAATCTTCAATCCTCAATACTCAATCTTCAATCCTCAATCCTCAATCCTCAATCCTCAATCCTCAATCCTCAATCCTCAATCCTCAATCCTCAATCCTCAATACTCAATCTGCAATCCTCAATCCTCAATCCTCAATCCTCAATCCTCATTCTTCAATCCTCAATACCCAATCCTCAATCTTCAATCTTCAATCCTCAGTCCTCAATTCTCAATCCTCAATCCTCAATCCTCAGACCTCAAACATCAATATTCAACCCTCAACCCTCAATCCTCAATCCACAATCTTCAATCCTCAATCCTCAATCCTCAATCCTCAATCCTCAATCTTTAATCCTCAACACTGAAACTTCAATCCCCAATCCTCAATCCTCAATCCTCAATCCTCATTCTTCAATCCTCAATGCCCAATCCTCAATCTTCAATTCTCAATCCTCAATTCGCAATCCACAATCCTCAATCCTCAGACCTCAAGTATCAATACTCAACCCTCAGTCCTCGTCCTCAATACTCAACCCTCAGTCTTCATCCTCAATTCTCAATTCTCAAACCTCAATCCTCAACCGTCAGTCCTCGTCCTCAATTCTCAAACCTCAATCCTCAATCCTCAATATTCAATCATCAATACTCAATCTTCAATCCTCAATACTCTATCCTCAATCATCAGTCCTCAATCCTCAATACTCAACACACAACCCTCAGCCATCAATCCTCAATACTCAACCATGAATCCTCAATTCTCAATACTCAATAGAATATCCTGAATTCTCATGGTTCAATACTCAATCCACAATATTCAATAATCAAATCTCAATCCTCAATCTTCAATCCTCAATACCCAATTTCAATCCTCAATCCTCAATTCTCAATCCTCAATACTCAATCCTCAATCGTCAATCCTCAATCCCCAATCCTCAATCTTCAATCCTCAATCCTCAACCCTCAAACCTCAACCCTCAATCCTCAATCCTCAATCCTCAATCCTCAATCCTCAATCCTCAATCCTGAAACCTCAATCCTCAATCCTCAATACCCAATCCTCAATCTTCAATCCTCAATCCTCAATCATCAATTCTCAATCCTCAATCCTTAATCCTCAGGCCTCAAACATCAATATTCAACCCTCAGTCCTCGTCCTCAATCCACAACCCTCGATCCTCAATCCTCAATCTTCAATCCTCAATCTTCAATCCTCAATACTCAATCTTCAATCCTCAATCCTCAATCCTCAATCCTCAATCCTCAATCCTCAATCCTCAATCCTCAATCCTCAATCCTCAATCCTCAATCCTCAATCCTCAATACTCAATCTGCAATCCTCAATACTCAATCCTCAATCCTCAATCCTCATTCTTCAATCCTCAATACCGAATCCTCAATCTTCAATCCTCAATCCTCAATCCTCAATTCTCAATCCTCAGTCCTCAATCCTCAGACCTCAAACATCAATATTCAACCCTCAGTTCTCGTCCTCAATCCACAACCCTCAATCCTCAATCCTCAATCTTCAATCATTAATATTCAATCTTCAATCCTCAATCCTCAATCCTCAATCCGCAATCCTCAATCCTCAATCTTCAATCCTCAATCCTCAAACCTCAATCCTCAATCCTTAACCCTCAATCCTCAATCCTCAATCTTCAATCCTCAATCCTCAATCCTCAATCCTCAATACTCAATCTTTAATCCTCAATACTGAAACTTCAATCCCCAATCCTCAATCCTCAATCCTCAATATTCAACACTCAACCCTCAACCATAAATACTCAATATTCAACCATCAATCCTCAATTCTCAATACTCAATAGAACATCCTGAATACTCATGGTTCAATACTCAATACAGAATATTCAATAATCAAATCTCAAACATCAAGCATCAATTCTCAACACTCAACCCTCAACACTCAGTCCTCTCCCTTCTATCCTACATCCTCAACCCTCAATCCTCAAGCGTCAATCCTCAATACTCAATCCTCAACCCTCAATCCTCAATCCTAAATCTTCAATCCTCAATACTCAATCTTCAATCCTCAATCCTCAATCCTCAATCCTCAATACTCTATACTCAATCCTCAATCCTCAACCCTCAATCCTCAACCCTCAATCCTAAATCCCTCAAACATCACCCACAATCCTCATTCCTCAAACCTCTATCCTCAGCCCTCAGTCCTCATACACAATTCTCAATTCTCAATCCTCAATCCTCAATCCTCAATCTTCAATCCTCAATAATCAATCTCCAATCCTAGATCCTCAATCCCCAATCTTCAATCCTTAATCCTCAATCTTCAATCCTCAATCCCCAGTCCTCAATGTCCAATCCTCAATGCTCAATCCTCAATCCTCAATCCTCAGTCCTCAATCCGCAATCCTCAATCTTGAATACTCAATCGTCAATCCTCAATCCTCAATCCTCAGTCATAAATCCTCAATCTTCAATACTCAATCGTCAATCCTCAGTCCTCAATCGTCAAACCTCAATCCTCGTTCCTCAAACCTCAATCCTCAACCCTCAGTCCTCATCCTCAATTCTCAATTCTCAATCCTCAATCCTCAATCCTCAATCGTCAATCCCCAATAATAAATCTCCAATCCTAGATCCTCAATCCCCAACTCTCAATCCTCAATACTCAATCTTCAAGCATCAATCGCCAGTCCTCAATCTTCAATCCTCTATGCTCAATCCTCAATCCTCAGCCTCAGTCCTCAATCCACAACCCTCAATCCTCAATCCTCAATCCTCAACCGTCAGTCCTCGTCCTCAATCCTCAACCCTCAATCCTCAATCATCAATCCTCAATCCTCAATTATCAATCCTCAGGCGTCAATACTTAATCTTCAATACTCAATCCTCAATCCTCAATCCTCAATCCTCAATCCTCAACACTCAATCCTCATTCCTCAAACCTCAATCCTCAATCCTAAGTCCTCATACTCAATTCTCAATTCTCAATCCTCAATCCTCAATCCTGAAACCTCAATCTTCAATCCTCAATACCCAATCCTCAATCTTCAATCCTCAATCCTCAATCATCAATTCTCAATCCTCAATCCTCAATCCTCAGGCCTCAAACATCAATATTCAACCCTCGGTCTTCGTCCTCAATCCACAACCCTCGATCCTCAATCCTCAATCTTCAATCATCAATATTCAATCTTTAATCCTCAATCCTCAATCCTCAATCCTCAATCCTTAATCCTCAATCGTCAATCCTCAATCCTCAATCCTCAATCCTCATTCTTCAATCCTCAGTATTCAATCTTCAATCCCCAATCCTCAATCCTCAATCCTCAATCCTCAATCCTCAATCCTGAAACCTCAATCTTCAATCCTCAATACCCAATCCTCAATCTTCAATCCTCAATCCTCAATCATCAATTCTCAATCCTCAATCCTCAATCCTCAGGCCTCAAACATCAATATTCAACCCTCGGTCCTCGTCCTCAATCCACAACCCTCGATCCTCAATCCTCAATCTTCAATCATCAATATTCAATCTTTAATCCTCAATCCTCAATCCTCAATCTTCAATCCTCAATACTCAATCTTCAATCCTCAATCCTCAATCCTCAATCCTCAATCCTCAATCCTCAATCCTCAATCCTCAATCCTCAATACTCAATCTGCAATCCTCAATCCTCAATCCTCAATCCTCAATCCTCATTCTTCAATCCTCAATACCCAATCCTCAATCTTCAATCTTCAATCCTCAGTCCTCAATTCTCAATCCTCAATCCTCAATCCTCAGACCTCAAACATCAATATTCAACCCTCAACCCTCAATCCTCAATCCACAATCTTCAATCCTCAATCCTCAATCCTCAATCCTCAATCCTCAATCTTTAATCCTCAACACTGAAACTTCAATCCCCAATCCTCAATCCTCAATCCTCAATCCTCATTCTTCAATCCTCAATGCCCAATCCTCAATCTTCAATTCTCAATCCTCAATTCGCAATCCACAATCCTCAATCCTCAGACCTCAAGTATCAATACTCAACCCTCAGTCCTCGTCCTCAATACTCAACCCTCAGTCTTCATCCTCAATTCTCAATTCTCAAACCTCAATCCTCAACCGTCAGTCCTCGTCCTCAATTCTCAAACCTCAATCCTCAATCCTCAATATTCAATCATCAATACTCAATCTTCAATCCTCAATACTCTATCCTCAATCATCAGTCCTCAATCCTCAATACTCAACACACAACCCTCAGCCATCAATCCTCAATACTCAACCATGAATCCTCAATTCTCAATACTCAATAGAATATCCTGAATTCTCATGGTTCAATACTCAATCCACAATATTCAATAATCAAATCTCAATCCTCAATCTTCAATCCTCAATACCCAATTTCAATCCTCAATCCTCAATTCTCAATCCTCAATACTCAATCCTCAATCGTCAATCCTCAATCCCCAATCCTCAATCTTCAATCCTCAATCCTCAACCCTCAAACCTCAACCCTCAATCCTCAATCCTCAATCCTCAATCCTCAATCCTCAATCCTCAATCCTGAAACCTCAATCCTCAATCCTCAATACCCAATCCTCAATCCTTAATCCTCAATCGTCAACCCTCAATCCTCAATCCTCAATCCTCTATCCTCAATCCTCAATCCTCAATCATCAATCCTCAATCTTCAATACTTAATCCTCAATCCTCAATCCTCAGTCCTCAATACTCAACCATCAATCCTCAATTCTCAATGCCCAATAAAATATCCTGAATTCTCAGGATTCTATACTCAAACCTCAAACCTCAACCCTCAGCCCTCATTCTCAATCCTCAATCCTCAATCCACAATCCTCAATATTCAATCCTCAATACTCAATCTTCAATACTCAATCCTCAATCCGCAATCCTCAATCCTCAATCCTCAACCCTCAATCCTCAATCCTCAATCTTCAATCCTCAATCTTCAATACTCAATCCTCAATCCTCAATACTCAATCCTCAATCCTCAATATTCAATCCTCAGTACTCAACCTTCAATCCTCAATCCTCAATCCTCAATCCTCAATCCTCAATCCTCAATCCTTAATCCTCAATCCTCAATCCTCAATATTCAATACTCAATACTCAATCGTCAATCATCAATCCTCAATCCTCAATCCTCTGTCGTCAATCCTCAGTCATAAATCCTCAATCTTCAATACTCAATCGTCAATCCTTAGTCGTCAATCCTCAATCCTCAATCCTCGTTCCTCAAACCTCAATCCTCAATCCTCAGGCATCAATACTCAATCTTCAATACTCAAACCTCAATCCTCAATCCTCAATCCTCAATCCTCAACCCGCAATCCTCATTCCTCAAACCTCAATCCTCAACCCTCAGTCCTCATACTCAATTCTCAATTCTCAATCCTCAATCCTCAATCCTGAATCTTCAATCCTCAATAATCAATCTCCAATCCTAGATCCTCAATCCCCAATCTTCAGTCCTTAATCCTCAATCTTCAGTCCTCAATCCCCAGTCCTCAATGTCCAATCCTCAATGCTCAATCCTCAATCCTCAATCCTCAGTCCTCAATCCTCAATCCTCAATCCTCAAACCTCAATCCTCAATCGTCCGTCCTCATCCTCCATCCTCCATCCTCAGTCTTCAATCCTCAATGCTCAGTCCTCAATCCTCAATCCTCAGTCCTCAATCCTCAATCCTCAATCCTCAAACCTCAATCCTCAACCGTCAGTCCTCGTCCTCAATCCTCAAACCTCAATCCTCAATCCTCAATATTCAATCATCAATACTCAATCTTCAATCCTCAATCCTCTATCCTCAATCCTCAATCCTCAATCCTCAATACTCAACACACAACCCTCAGCCATCAATCCTCAATACTCAACTATCAATCCTCAATTCTCAATACTCAATAGAATATCCTGAATTCTCATGGTTTAATACTCAATCGTCAATCGTCAATCCTCAATCCCCAATCCTCAATCTTCAATCCTCAATCCTCAACCCTCAATCCTCAATCCTCAATCCTCAATCCTTAATCCTCAATCCTGAATCCTCAATCCTGAATCCTCAATCTTCAGCCCACAGTCCTCAACAATCAGTTGTCAATCCTCAATCCTCCATAGAATATCATCAATTCACAGCTTTCAATACTCAATACTCAATCTGCAATCTTCAAATCTCTATCCACAAACATCAATACTCATCACTCAACCCTCAACACTCAGTCCCCAATCCTCAATATTCAATCCTCAATTCTCAATCCTCAATCCACTATCCTCAACCTTCAATCCTCAATACTCAATCTTCAATCATCAATCCTCAATCCTCAATCCTTAATCCTCAATCCTCAATCCTCAATATTCAATACTCAATACCCAATCGTCAATCATCAATCCTCAATCCTCAATCCTCAGTCGTCAATCCTCAGTCATCAATCCTCAATCTTCAATACTCAATCGTCAATCCTTAGTCGTCAATACTCAATCCTCAATCCTCGTTCCTCAAACCTCAATCCTCAACCCTCAGTCTTCATCCTCAATTCTCAATTCTCAATCCTCAATCCACAATCCTCAATCCTCAATCTTCAATCCTCAATAATCGATCTCCAATCCTACATCCTCAATCCTCAATCCTCAATCCTCAATCCTCAATCCTTAATCCTCAATCGTCAATCCTCAATCCTCAATCCTCAATCCTCAATCTTCAATCCTCAGTACTCAATCTTCAATCCCCAATCCTCAATCCTCAATCCTCAATCCTCAATCCTCAATCCTGAAACCTCAATCTTCAATCCTCAATACCCAATCCTCAATCTTCAATCCTCAATCCTCAATCATCAATTCTCGATCCTCAATCCTCAACCCTCAGGCCTCAAACATCAATATTCAACCCTCGGTCCTCGTCCTCAATCCTCAATCCTCAATCCTCAATCCTCAATCCTCAATCCTCAATCCTGAAACCTCAATCTTCAATCCTCAATACCCAATCCTCAATCTTCAATCCTCAATCCTCAATCATCAATTCTCAATCCTCAATCCTCAATCCTCAGGCCTCAAACATCAATATTCAACCCTCAGTCCTCGTCCTCAATCCACAACCCTCGATCCTCAATCCTCAATCTTCAATCGTCAATATTCAATCTTTAATCCTCAATCCTCAATCCTCAATCCTCAATCCTTAATCCTCAATCGTCAACCCTCAATCCTCAATCCTCAATCCTCTATCCTCAATCCTCAATCCTCAATCATCAATCCTCAATCTTCAATACTTAATCCTCAATCCTCAATACTCAATCTGCAATCCTCAATCCTCAACCCTCACTCCTCAATCCTCATTCTTCAATCCTCAATACCCAATCCTCAATCTTCAATCCTCAATCCTCAATCCTCAATTCTCAATCCTCAATCCTCAATCGTTAATCATCAATCTTCAATAATCTTCAATCCTTAATCATCAACCTTCAATCCTCAATCCCCAGTCATCAATCTTCTATCCTCAATGCTCAATCCTCAATCCTCAATCCTCAGTCCTCAATCCTCAATCCTCAATCCTCAAACCTCAATCCTCAACCGTCAGTCGTCGTCCTCAATTCTCAAACCTCAATCCTCAATCCTCAATATTCAATCATCAATACTCAATCTTCAATCCTCAATCCTCTATCCTCAATCCTCAATCCTCAATCCCCAATACTCAACACACAACCCTCAGCCATCAATCCTCAATACTCAACCATCAATCCTCAATTCACAATACTCAATAGAATATCCTGAATTCTCATGGTTCAATACTCAATCCACAATATTCAATAATCAAATCTCAATCCTCAATCTTCAATACTCAATACTCAATTTCAATCCTCAATCCTCAATTCTCAATCCTCAATACTCAATCCTCAATCGTCAATCCTCAATCCCCAATCCTCAATCTTCAATCCTCAATCCTCAACCTTCAATCCTCAACCCTCAATCCTCAATCTTCAATCCTCAATACTCAATCTTCAATCCTCAATCCTCAATCCTCAATCCTCAATCCTCAATCCTCAATCCTCAATCCTCAATCCTCAATACTCAATCTGCAATCCTCAATCCTCAATCCTCAATCCTCAATCCTCATTCTTCAATCCTCAATACCCAATCCTCAATCTTCAATCTTCAATCCTCAGTCCTCAATTCTCAATCCTCAATCCTCAATCCTCAGACCTCAAACATCAATATTCAACCCTCAACCCTCAATCCTCAATCCACAATCTTCAATCCTCAATCCTCAATCCTCAATCCTCAATCCTCAATCTTTAATCCTCAACACTGAAACTTCAATCCCCAATCCTCAATCCTCAATCCTCAATCCTCAATCTTCAATCCTCAATAATCAATCTCCAATCCTATATCCTCAATGCCCAATCTTCAATCCTAAATCCTCAATCTTCAATCCTCAATCCCCAGTCCTCAATGTCCAATCCTCAATGCTTAATCCTCAATCCTCAGGCATGAATACTCAATCTTCAATACTCAATCCTCAATCCTCAATCCTCAACCCTCAATCGTCATTCCTCAAACCTCAATCCTCAACCCTCAGTCCTCATACTCAATTCTCAATTCTCAATCCTCAATCCTCAATCCTCAATCTTCAATCCTCAATAATCAATCTCCAATCCTATATCCTCAATGCCCAATCTTCAATCCTAAATCCTCAATCTTCAATCCTCAATCCCCAGTCCTCAATGTCCAATCCTCAATGCTCAATCCTCAATCCTCAATCCTCAGTCCTCAATCCTCAATCCTCAATGCTCAAACCTCAATCCTCAACCGACCGTCCTCATCCTCCATCCTCCATCCTCAATCCTCAATCCTCAATCCTCAATTTTCAATCCTCAATACTCAATCTTCAATCCACAATCCTCAATCCTCAATCCTCAATCCTCGATCCTCAATCCTCAGGCATCAATACTTAATCTTCAATACTCAATCCTCAATCCTCAATCATCAATCCTCAATCCTCAACCCTCAATCCTCATTCCTCAAACCTCAATCCTCAACTCTCAGTCCTCAATCCTCAATCTTCAATCCTCAATACTCAATCTTCAATCCTCAATCCTCAATCCTCAATCCTCAATCCTCAATCCTCAATCCTCAATCCTCAATCCTCAATCCTCAATCCTCAATCCTCAATCCTCAATACTCAATCTGCAATCCTCAATACTCAATCCTCAATCCTCAATCCTCATTCTTCAATCCTCAATACCGAATCCTCAATCTTCAATCCTCAATCCTCAATCCTCAATTCTCAATCCTCAGTCCTCAATCCTCAGACCTCAAACATCAATATTCAACCCTCAGTTCTCGTCCTCAATCCACAACCCTCAATCCTCAATCCTCAATCTTCAATCATTAATATTCAATCTTCAATCCTCAATCCTCAATCCTCAATCCTCAATCCTCAATCCTCAATCTTCAATCCTCAATCCTCAAACCTCAATCCTCAATCCTTAACCCTCAATCCTCAATCCTCAATCTTCAATCCTCAATCCTCAATCCTCAATCCTCAATACTCAATCTTTAATCCTCAATACTGAAACTTCAATCCCCAATCCTCAATCCTCAATCCTCAATATTCAACACTCAACCCTCAACCATAAATCCTCAATATTCAACCATCAATCCTCAATTCTCAATACTCAATAGAACATCCTGAATACTCATGGTTCAATACTCAATACAGAATATTCAATAATCAAATCTCAAACCTCACGCATCAATTCTCAACACTCAACCCTCAACACTCAGTCCTCTCCCTTCTATCCTACATCCTCAACCCTCAATCCTCAAGCGTCAATCCTCAATACTCAATCCTCAACCCTCAATCCTCAATACTAAATCTTCAATCCTCAATACTCAATCTTCAATCCTCAATCCTCAATCCTCAATCCTCAATACTCTATACTCAATCCTCAATCCTCAACCCTCAATCCTCAACCCTCAATCCTAAATCCCTCAAACATCACCCACAATCCTCATTCCTCAAACCTCTATCCTCAGCCCTCAGTCCTCATACACAATTCTCAATTCTCAATCCTCAATCCTCAATCCTCAATCTTCAATCCTCAATAATCAATCTCCAATCCTAGATCCTCAATCCCCAATCTTCAATCCTTAATCCTCAATCTTCAATCCTCAATCCCCAGTCCTCAATGTCCAATCCTCAATGCTCAATCCTCAATCCTCAATCCTCAGTCCTCAATCCGCAATCCTCAATCTTGAATACTCAATCGTCAATCCTCAATCCTCAATCCTCAGTCATAAATCCTCAATCTTCAATACTCAATCGTCAATCCTCAGTCCTCAATCCCCAACTCTCAATCCTCAATACTCAATCTTCAAGCATCAATCGCCAGTCCTCAATCTTCAATCCTCTATGCTCAATCCTCAATCCTCAGCCTCAGTCCTCAATCCACAACCCTCAATCCTCAATCCTCAATCCTCAACCGTCAGTCCTCGTCCTCAATCCTCAACCCTCAATCCTCAATCATCAATCCTCAATCCTCAATTATCAATCCTCAGGCGTCAATACTTAATCTTCAATACTCAATCCTCAATCCTCAATCCTCAATCCTCAATCCTCAACACTCAATCCTCATTCCTCAAACCTCAATCCTCAATCCTAAGTCCTCATACTCAATTCTCAATTCTCAATCCTCAATCCTCAATCCTCAATCCTGAAACCTCAATCTTCAATCCTCAATACCCAATCCTCAATCTTCAATCCTCAATCCTCAATCATCAATTCTCAATCCTCAATCCTCAATCCTCAGGCCTCAAACATCAATATTCAACCCTCGGTCCTCGTCCTCAATCCACAACCCTCGATCCTCAATCCTCAATCTTCAATCATCAATATTCAATCTTTAATCCTCAATCCTCAATCCTCAATCCTCAATCCTTAATCCTCTAGCGTCAATCCTCAATCCTCAATCCTCAATCCTCAATCTTCAATCCTCAGTACTCAATCTTCAATCCCCAATCCTCAATCCTCAATCCTCAATCCTCAATCCTCAATCCTGAAACCTCAATCTTCAATCCTCAATACCCAATCCTCAATCTTCAATCCTCAATCCTCAATCATCAATTCTCGATCCTCAATCCTCAACCCTCAGGCCTCAAACATCAATATTCAACCCTCGGTCCTCGTCCTCAATCCACAACCCTCGATCCTCAATCCTCAATCTTCAATCATCAATATTCAATCTTTAATCCTCAATCCTCAATCCTCAATCTTCAATGCTCAATCCTCAATCCTCAATCGTCATTCCTCAAACCTCAATCCTCAACCCTCAGTCCTCATACTCAATTCTCAATTCTCAATCCTCAATCCTCAATCCTCAATCTTCAATCCTCAATAATCAATCTCCAATCCTATATCCTCAATGCCCAATCTTCAATCCTAAATCCTCAATCTTCAATCCTCAATCCCCAGTCCTCAATGTCCAATCCTCAATGCTCAATCCTCAATCCTCAATCCTCAGTCCTCAATCCTCAATCCTCAATGCTCAAACCTCAATCCTCAACCGACCGTCCTCATCCTCCATCCTCCATCCTCAATCCTCAATCCTCAATCCTCAATTTTCAATCCTCAATACTCAATCTTCAATCCACAATCCTCAATCCTCAATCCTCAATCCTCGATCCTCAATCCTCAGGCATCAATACTTAATCTTCAATACTCAATCCTCAATCCTCAATCATCAATCCTCAATCCTCAACCCTCAATCCTCATTCCTCAAACCTCAATCCTCAACTCTCAGTCCTCAATCCTCAATCTTCAATCCTCAATACTCAATCTTCAATCCTCAATCCTCAATCCTCAATCCTCAATCCTCAATCCTCAATCCTCAATCCTCAATCCTCAATCCTCAATCCTCAATCCTCAATCCTCAATACTCAATCTGCAATCCTCAATACTCAATCCTCAATCCTCAATCCTCATTCTTCAATCCTCAATACCGAATCCTCAATCTTCAATCCTCAATCCTCAATCCTCAATTCTCAATCCTCAGTCCTCAATCCTCAGACCTCAAACATCAATATTCAACCCTCAGTTCTCGTCCTCAATCCACAACCCTCAATCCTCAATCCTCAATCTTCAATCATTAATATTCAATCTTCAATCCTCAATCCTCAATCCTCAATCCTCAATCCTCAATCCTCAATCTTCAATCCTCAATCCTCAAACCTCAATCCTCAATCCTTAACCCTCAATCCTCAATCCTCAATCTTCAATCCTCAATCCTCAATCCTCAATCCTCAATACTCAATCTTTAATCCTCAATACTGAAACTTCAATCCCCAATCCTCAATCCTCAATCCTCAATATTCAACACTCAACCCTCAACCATAAATCCTCAATATTCAACCATCAATCCTCAATTCTCAATACTCAATAGAACATCCTGAATACTCATGGTTCAATACTCAATACAGAATATTCAATAATCAAATCTCAAACCTCACGCATCAATTCTCAACACTCAACCCTCAACACTCAGTCCTCTCCCTTCTATCCTACATCCTCAACCCTCAATCCTCAAGCGTCAATCCTCAATACTCAATCCTCAACCCTCAATCCTCAATACTAAATCTTCAATCCTCAATACTCAATCTTCAATCCTCAATCCTCAATCCTCAATCCTCAATACTCTATACTCAATCCTCAATCCTCAACCCTCAATCCTCAACCCTCAATCCTAAATCCCTCAAACATCACCCACAATCCTCATTCCTCAAACCTCTATCCTCAGCCCTCAGTCCTCATACACAATTCTCAATTCTCAATCCTCAATCCTCAATCCTCAATCTTCAATCCTCAATAATCAATCTCCAATCCTAGATCCTCAATCCCCAATCTTCAATCCTTAATCCTCAATCTTCAATCCTCAATCCCCAGTCCTCAATGTCCAATCCTCAATGCTCAATCCTCAATCCTCAATCCTCAGTCCTCAATCCGCAATCCTCAATCTTGAATACTCAATCGTCAATCCTCAATCCTCAATCCTCAGTCATAAATCCTCAATCTTCAATACTCAATCGTCAATCCTCAGTCCTCAATCCCCAACTCTCAATCCTCAATACTCAATCTTCAAGCATCAATCGCCAGTCCTCAATCTTCAATCCTCTATGCTCAATCCTCAATCCTCAGCCTCAGTCCTCAATCCACAACCCTCAATCCTCAATCCTCAATCCTCAACCGTCAGTCCTCGTCCTCAATCCTCAACCCTCAATCCTCAATCATCAATCCTCAATCCTCAATTATCAATCCTCAGGCGTCAATACTTAATCTTCAATACTCAATCCTCAATCCTCAATCCTCAATCCTCAATCCTCAACACTCAATCCTCATTCCTCAAACCTCAATCCTCAATCCTAAGTCCTCATACTCAATTCTCAATTCTCAATCCTCAATCCTCAATCCTCAATCCTGAAACCTCAATCTTCAATCCTCAATACCCAATCCTCAATCTTCAATCCTCAATCCTCAATCATCAATTCTCAATCCTCAATCCTCAATCCTCAGGCCTCAAACATCAATATTCAACCCTCGGTCCTCGTCCTCAATCCACAACCCTCGATCCTCAATCCTCAATCTTCAATCATCAATATTCAATCTTTAATCCTCAATCCTCAATCCTCAATCCTCAATCCTTAATCCTCTAGCGTCAATCCTCAATCCTCAATCCTCAATCCTCAATCTTCAATCCTCAGTACTCAATCTTCAATCCCCAATCCTCAATCCTCAATCCTCAATCCTCAATCCTCAATCCTGAAACCTCAATCTTCAATCCTCAATACCCAATCCTCAATCTTCAATCCTCAATCCTCAATCATCAATTCTCGATCCTCAATCCTCAACCCTCAGGCCTCAAACATCAATATTCAACCCTCGGTCCTCGTCCTCAATCCACAACCCTCGATCCTCAATCCTCAATCTTCAATCATCAATATTCAATCTTTAATCCTCAATCCTCAATCCTCAATCTTCAATGCTCAATCCTCAATCCTCAATACTCAATCCTCAATCCTCAATCTTCAATCCTCAGTACTCAATCTTCAATCCTCAATCCTCAATCCTCAATCCTCAATCCTCAATCCTCAATCCTCAATCCTGAAACCTCAATCTTCAATCCTCAATACCCAATCCTCAATCTTCAATCCTCAATCCTCAATCATCAATTCTCAATCCTCAATCCTCAATCCTCAGGCCTCAAACATCAATATTCAACCCTCAGTCCTCGTCCTCAATCCACAACCCTCGATCCTCAATCCTCAATCTTCAATCATCAATATTCAATCTTTAATCCTCAATCCTCAATCCTCAATCCTCAATCCTTAATCCTCAATCGTCAACCCTCAATCCTCAATCCTCAATCCTCTATCCTCAATCCTCAATCCTCAATCATCAATCCTCAATCTTCAATACTTAATCCTCAATCCTCAATACTCAATCTGCAATCCTCAATCCTCAACCCTCACTCCTCAATCCTCATTCTTCAATCCTCAATACCCAATCCTCAATCTTCAATCCTCAATCCTCAATCCTCAATTCTCAATCCTCAATCCTCAATCGTTAATCATCAATCTTCAATAATCTTCAATCCTTAATCATCAACCTTCAATCCTCAATCCCCAGTCATCAATCTTCTATCCTCAATGCTCAATCCTCAATCCTCAATCCTCAGTCCTCAATCCTCAATCCTCAATCCTCAAACCTCAATCCTCAACCGTCAGTCGTCGTCCTCAATTCTCAAACCTCAATCCTCAATCCTCAATATTCAATCATCAATACTCAATCTTCAATCCTCAATCCTCTATCCTCAATCCTCAATCCTCAATCCCCAATACTCAACACACAACCCTCAGCCATCAATCCTCAATACTCAACCATCAATCCTCAATTCACAATACTCAATAGAATATCCTGAATTCTCATGGTTCAATACTCAATCCACAATATTCAATAATCAAATCTCAATCCTCAATCTTCAATCCTCAATACTCAATTTCAATCCTCAATCCTCAATTCTCAATCCTCAATACTCAATCCTCAATCGTCAATCCTCAATCCCCAATCCTCAATCTTCAATCCTCAATCCTCAACACTCAATCCTCAACCCTCAATCCTCAATCTTCAATCCTCAATACTCAATCTTCAATCCTCAATCCTCAATCCTCAATCCTCAATCCTCAATCCTCTATCCTCAATCCTCAATCCTCAATACTCAATCTGCAATCCTCAATCCTCAATCCTCAATCCTCAATCCTCAATCCTCAATCCTCATTCTTCAATCCTCAATACCCAATCATCAATCTTCAATCCTCAATCCTCAATCCTCAGTCACAAATCCTCAATCTTCAATACTCAATCGTCAATCCTCAGTCCTCAATCCTCAACCCTCAATCGTCATTCCTCAAACCTCAATCCTCAACCCTCAGTCCTCATACTCAATTCTCAATTCTCAATCCTCAATCCTCAATCCTCAATCTTCAATCCTCAATAATCAATCTCCAATCCTATATCCTCAATGCCCAATCTTCAATCCTAAATCCTCAATCTTCAATCCTCAATCCCCAGTCCTCAATGTCCAATCCTCAATGCTCAATCCTCAATCCTCAGGCATGAATACTCAATCTTCAATACTCAATCCTCAATCCTCAATCCTCAACCCTCAATCGTCATTCCTCAAACCTCAATCCTCAACCCTCAGTCCTCATACTCAATTCTCAATTCTCAATCCTCAATCCTCAATCCTCAATCTTCAATGCTCAATAATCAATCTCCAATCCTATATCCTCAATGCCCAATCTTCAATCCTAAATCCTCAATCTTCAATCCTCAATCCCCAGTCCTCAATGTCCAATCCTCAACGCTCAATCCTCAATCCTCAATCCTCAGTCCTCAATCCTCAATCCTCAATGCTCAAACCTCAATCCTCAACCGACCGTCCTCATCCTCCATCCTCCATCCTCAATCCTCAATCCTCAATCCTCAATTTTCAATCCTCAATACTCAATCTTCAATCCACAATCCTCAATCCTCAATCCTCAATCCTCGATCCTCAATCCTCAGGCATCAATACTTAATCTTCAATACTCAATCCTCAATCCTCAATCATCAATCCTCAATCCTCAACCCTCAATCCTCATTCCTCAAACCTCAATCCTCAACTCTCAGTCCTCAATCCTCAATCTTCAATCCTCAATACTCAATCTTCAATCCTCAATCCTCAATCCTCAATCCTCAATCCTCAATCCTCAATCCTCAATCCTCAATCCTCAATCCTCAATCCTCAATCCTCAATCCTCAATACTCAATCTGCAATCCTCAATACTCAATCCTCAATCCTCAATCCTCATTCTTCAATCCTCAATACCGAATCCTCAATCTTCAATCCTCAATCCTCAATCCTCAATTCTCAATCCTCAGTCCTCAATCCTCAGACCTCAAACATCAATATTCAACCCTCAGTTCTCGTCCTCAAACCACAACCCTCAGTTCTCGTCCTCAATCCACAACCCTCAATCCTCAATCCTCAATCTTCAATCATTAATATTCAATCTTCAATCCTCAATCCTCAATCCTCAATCCTCAATCCTCAATCCTCAATCCTCAATCTTCAATCCTCAATCCTCAAACCTCAATCCTCAATCCTTAACCCTCAATCCTCAATCCTCAATCTTCAATCCTCAATCCTCAATCCTCAATCCTCAATACTCAATCTTTAATCCTCAATACTGAAACTTCAATCCCCAATCCTCAATCCTCAATCCTCAATATTCAACACTCAACCCTCAACCATAAATCCTCAATATTCAACCATCAATCCTCAATTCTCAATACTCAATAGAACATCCTGAATACTCATGGTTCAATACTCAATACAGAATATTCAATAATCAAATCTCAAACCTCACGCATCAATTCTCAACACTCAACCCTCAACACTCAGTCCTCTCCCTTCTATCCTACATCCTCAACCCTCAATCCTCAAGCGTCAATCCTCAATACTCAATCCTCAACCCTCAATCCTCAATACTAAATCTTCAATCCTCAATACTCAATCTTCAATCCTCAATCCTCAATCCTCAATCCTCAATACTCTATACTCAATCCTCAATCCTCAACCCTCAATCCTCAACCCTCAATCCTAAATCCCTCAAACATCACCCACAATCCTCATTCCCCAAACCTCTATCCTCAGCCCTCAGTCCTCATACACAATTCTCAATTCTCAATCCTCAATCCTCAATCCTCAATCTTCAATCCTCAATAATCAATCTCCAATCCTCAATCTTCAATCCTCAATCCTCAACCCTCAATCCTCAACCCTCAATCCTCAATCTTCAATCCTCAATACTCAATCTTCAATCCTCAATCCTCAATCCTCAATCCTCAATCCTCAATCCTCTATCCTCAATCCTCAATACTCAATACTCAATCTGCAATCCTCAATCCTCAATCCTCAATCCTCAATCCTCAATCCTCAATCCTCATTCTTCAATCCTCAATACCCAATCATCAATCTTCAATCCTCAATCCTCAATCCTCAGTCACAAATCCTCAATCTTCAATACTCAATCGTCAATCCTCAGTCCTCAATCCTCAACCCTCAATCGTCATTCCTCAAACCTCAATCCTCAACCCTCAGTCCTCATACTCAATTCTCAATTCTCAATCCTCAATCCTCAATCCTCAATCTTCAATCCTCAATAATCAATCTCCAATCCTATATCCTCAATGCCCAATCTTCAATCCTAAATCCTCAATCTTCAATCCTCAATCCCCAGTCCTCAATGTCCAATCCTCAATGCTCAATCCTCAATCCTCAATCCTCAGTCCTCAATCCTCAATCCTCAATGCTCAAACCTCAATCCTCAACCGACCGTCCTCATCCTCCATCCTCCATCCTCAATCCTCAATCCTCAATCCTCAATTTTCAATCCTCAATACTCAATCTTCAATCCACAATCCTCAATCCTCAATCCTCAATCCTCAATCCTCAATCCTCAGGCATCAATACTTAATCTTCAATACTCAATCCTCAATCCTCAATCATCAATCCTCAATCCTCAACCCTCAATCCTCATTCCTCAAACCTCAATCCTCAACTCTCAGTCCTCAATCCTCAATCTTCAATCCTCAATACTCAATCTTCAATCCTCAATCCTCAATCCTCAATCCTCAATCCTCAATCCTCAATCCTCAATCCTCAATCCTCAATCCTCAATCCTCAATCCTCAATCCTCAATCCTCAATCCTCAATACTCAATCTGCAATCCTCAATCCTCAATCCTCAATCCTCAATCCTCATTCTTCAATCCTCAATACCGAATCCTCAATCTTCAATCCTCAATTCTCAATCCTCAATTCTCAATCCTCAGTCCTCAATCCTCAGACCTCAAACATCAATATTCAACCCTCAGTTCTCGTCCTCAACCCACAACCCTCAATCCTCAATCCTCAATCTTCAATCATTAATATTCAATCTTCAATCCTCAATCCTCAATCCTCAATCCTCAATCCTCAATCCTCAATCTTCAATCCTCAATCCTCAAACCTCAATCCTCAATCCTTAACCCTCAATCCTCAATCCTCAATCTTCAATCCTCAATCCTCAATCCTCAATCCTCAATACTCAATCTTTAAGCCTCAATACTGAAACTTCAATCCCCAATCCTCAATCCTCAATCCTCAATATTCAACACTCAACCCTCAACCATAAATCCTCAATATTCAACCATCAATCCTCAATTCTCAATACTCAATAGAACATCCTGAATACTCATGGTTCAATACTCAATACAGAATATTCAATAATCAAATCTCAAACCTCAAGCATCAATTCTCAACACTCAACCCTCAACACTCAGTCCTCTCCCTTCTATCCTACATCCTCAACCCTCAATCCTCAAGCGTCAATCCTCAATACTCAATCCTCAACCCTCAATCCTCAATCCTAAATCTTCAATCCTCAATACTCAATCTTCAATCCTCAATCCTCAATCCTCAATCCTCAATACTCTATACTCAATCCTCAATCCTCAACCCTCAATCCTCAACCCTCAATCCTAAATCCCTCAAACATCACCCACAATCCTCATTCCTCAAACCTCTATCCTCAGCCCTCAGTCCTCATACACAATTCTCAATTCTCAATCCTCAATCCTCAATCCTCAATCTTCAATCCTCAATAATCAATCTCCAATCCTAGATCCTCAATCCCCAATCTTCAATCCTTAATCCTCAATCTTCAATCCTCAATCCCCAGTCCTCAATGTCCAATCCTCAATGCTCAATCCTCAATCCTCAATCCTCAGTCCTCAATCCGCAATCCTCAATCTTGAATACTCAATCGTCAATCCTCAATCCTCAATCATCAGTCATAAATCCTCAATCTTCAATACTCAATCGTCAATCCTCAGTCCTCAATCGTCAAACCTCAATCCTCGTTCCTCAAACCTCAATCCTCAACCCTCAGTCCTCATCCTCAATTCTCAATTCTGAATCCTCGATCCTCAATCCTCAATCGTCAATCCCCAATAATAAATCTCCAATCCTAGATCCTCAATCCCCAACTCTCAATCCTCAATACTCAATCTTCAAGCATCAATCGCCAGTCCTCAATCTTCAATCCTCTATGCTCAATCCTCAATCCTCAGCCTCAGTCCTCAATCCACAACCCTCAATCCTCAATCCTCAATCCTCAACCGTCAGTGCTCGTCCTCAATCCTCAACCCTCAATCCTCAATCATCAATCCTCAATCCTCAATTATCAATCCTCAGGCGTCAATACTTAATCTTCAATACTCAATCCTCAATCCTCAATCCTCAATCCTCAATCCTCGACACTCAATCCCCATTCCTCAAACCTCAATCCTCAATCCTAAGTCCTCATACTCAATCCTCAATTCTCAATCCTCAATCCTCAATCCTCAATCCTGAAACCTCAATCTTCAATCCTCAATACCCAATCCTCAATCTTCAATCCTCAATCCTCAATCATCAATTCTCAATCCTCAATCCTCAATCCTCAGGCCTCAAACATCAATATTCAACCCTCGGTCCTCGTCCTCAATCCACAACCCTCGATCCTCAATCCTCAATATTCAATCATCAATATTCAATCTTTAATCCTCAATCCTCAATCCTCAATCCTCAATCCTTAATCCTCAATCGTCAATCCTCAATCCTCAATCCTCAATCCTCAATCTTCAATCCTCAGTACTCAATCTTCAATCCCCAATCCTCAATCCTCAATCCTCAATCCTCAATCCTCAATCCTGAAACCTCAATCTTCAATCCTCAATACCCAATCCTCAATCTTCAATCCTCAATCCTCAATCATCAATTCTCAATCCTCAATCCTCAATCCTCAGGCCTCAAACATCAATATTCAACCCTCGGTCCTCGTCCTCAATCCACAACCCTCGATCCTCAATCCTCAATCTTCAATCATCAATATTCAATCTTTAATCCTCAATCCTCAATCCTCAATCTTCAATGCTCAGTCCTCAATCCTCAATACTCAATCCTCAATCCTCAATCTTCAATCCTCAGTACTCAATCTTCAATCCTCAATCCTCAATCCTCAATCCTCAATCCTCAATCCTCAATCCTCAATCCTGAAACCTCAATCTTCAATCCTCAATACCCAATCCTCAATCTTCAATCCTCAATCCTCAATCATCAATTCTCAATCCTCAATCCTTAATCCTCAGGCCTCAAACATCAATATTCAACCCTCAGTCCTCGTCCTCAATCCACAACCCTCGATCCTCAATCCTCAATCTTCAATCATCAATATTCAATCTTTAATCCTCAATCCTCAATCCTCAATCCTCAATCCTTAATCCTCAATCGTCAACCCTCAATCCTCAATCCTCAATCCTCTATCCTCAATCCTCAATCCTCAATCATCAATCCTCAATCTTCAATACTTAATCCTCAATCCTCAATCCTCAGTCCTCAATACTCAACCATCAATCCTCAATTCTCAATGCCCAATAAAATATCCTGAATTCGCAGGATTCTATACTCAAACCTCAAAGCTCAACCCTCAGCCCTCATTCTCAAACCTCAATCCTCAATCCACAATCCTCAATATTCAATCCTCAATACTCAATCTTCAATACTCAATCCTCAATCCGCAATCCTCAATCCTCAATCCTCAACCCTCAATCCTCAATCCTCAATCTTCAATCCTCAATCTTCAATACTCAATCCTCAATCCTCAATACTCAATCCTCAATCCTCAATATTCAATCCTCAGTACTCAACCTTCAATCCTCAATCCTCAATCCTCAATCCTCAATCCTCAATCCTCAATCCTTAATCCTCAATCCTCAATCCTCAATATTCAATACTCAATACTCAATCGTCAATCATCAATCCTCAATCCTCAATCCTCTGTCGTCAATCCTCAGTCATAAATCCTCAATCTTCAATACTCAATCGTCAATCCTTAGTCGTCAATCCTCAATCCTCAATCCTCGTTCCTCAAACCTCAATCCTCAACCCTCAGTCTTCATCCTCAATTCTCAATTCTCAATCCTCAATCCTCAACCCTCAATCCTCAATCCTCAACCTTCAATCATCAATAATCAATCTTCAATCCTCAATCATCAATCCTCAATCCTCAATCCTCAATCCTCAGGCATCAATACTCAATCTTCAATACTCAAACCTCAATCCTCAATCCTCAATCCTCAATCCTCAACCCGCAATCCTCATTCCTCAAACCTCAAGCCTCAACCCTCAGTCCTCATACTCAATTCTCAATTCTCAATCCTCAATCCTCAATCCTGAATCTTCAATCCTCAATAATCAATCTCCAATCCTAGATCCTCAATCCCCAATCTTCAATCCTTAATCCTCAATCTTCAGTCCTCAATCCCCAGTCCTCAATGTCCAATCCTCAATGCTCAATCCTCAATCCTCAATCCTCAGTCCTCAATCCTCAATCCTCAATCCTCAAACCTCAATCCTCAATCGTCCGTCCTCATCCTCCATCCTCCATCCTCAGTCTTCAATCCTCAATGCTCAGTCCTCAATCCTCAATCCTCAGTCCTCAATCCTCAATCCTCAATCCTCAAACCTCAATCCTCAACCGTCAGTCCTCGTCCTCAATCCTCAAACCTCAATCCTCAATCCTCAATATTCAATCATCAATACTCAATCTTCAATCCTCAATCCTCTATCCTCAATCCTCAATCCTCAATCCTCAATACTCAACACACAACCCTCAGCCATCAATCCTCAATACTCAACCATCAATCCTCAATTCTCAATACTCAATAGAATATCCTGAATTCTCATGGTTTAATACTCAATCGTCAATCGTCAATCCTCAATCCCCAATCCTCAATCTTCAATCCTCAATCCTCAACCCTCAATCCTCAATCCTCAATCCTCAATCTTCAATCCTCAATACTCAATCTTCAATCCTCAAACGTCAATCCTCAATCCTCAATCCTCAATCCTCAATCCTCAATCCTCAATCCTCAATCCTCAATCCTCAATCCTCAATACTCAATCTGCAATCCTCAATCCTCAATCCTCAATCCTCAATCCTCATTCTTCAATCCTCAATACCCAATCCTCAGTCTTCAATCCTCAATCCTCAATCCTCAATTCTCAATCCTCAATCCTCAATCCCCAGACCTCAAACATCAATATTCAACCCTCAGTTCTCGTCCTCAATCCACAACCCTCAATCCTCAATCCTCAATCTTCAATCATTAATATTCAATCTTCAATCCTCAATCCTCAATCCTCAATCCTCAATCCTCAATCCTCAATCCTCAATCTTCAATCCTCAATCCTCAAACCTCAATCCTCAATCCTCAACCCTCAATCCTCAATCCTCAATTTTCAATCCTCAATCCTCAATCCTCAATCCTCAATACTCAATCTTTAATCCTCAATACTGAAACTTCAATCCCCAATCCTCAATCCTCAATCCTCGATCCTCATTCTTCAATCCTCAATACCCAATCCTCAATCTTCAATCCTCAGTCCTCAATTCGCAATCCACAATCCTCAATCCTCAGACCTCAAGTATCAACACTCAACCCTCAGTCCTCGTCCTCAATACACAACCTTCAATAATCAATCCTCAGCCTTCAATACTCAATCCTCAATCCTCAATCCTCAGTCCTCAAACCTCAATCCTGAATCCTCAATCCTGAATCCTCAATCTTCAGCCCACAGTCCTCAACAATCAGTTGTCAATCCTCAATCCTCCATAGAATATCATCAATTCACAGTTTTCAATACTCAATACTCAATCTGCAATCTTCAAATCTCTATCCACAAACATCAATACTCATCACTCAACCCTCAACACTCAGTCCCCAATCCTCAATATTCAATCCTCAATCCTCAATCCTCAATCCACAATCCTCAACCTTCAATCCTCAATACTCAATCTTCAATCATCAATCCTCAATCCTCAATCCTTAATCCTCAATCCTCAATCCTCAATATTCAATACTCAATACCCAATCGTCAATCATCAATCCTCAATCCTCAATCCTCAGTCGTCAATCCTCAGTCATCAATCCTCAATCTTCAATACTCAATCGTCAATCCTTAGTCGTCAATACTCAATCCTCAATCCTCGTTCCTCAAACCTCAATCCTCAACCCTCAGTCTTCATCCTCAATTCTCAATTCTCAATCCTCAATCCACAATCCTCAATCCTCAATCTTCAATCCTCAATAATCGATCTCCAATCCTACATCCTCAATCCCCAATCCTCAATCCTTAATCCTCAGTCTTCAATCCTCAATCGCCAGTCCTCAATCTTCAATCCTCAATGCTCAATCCTCAATCCTCAAGCCTCAGTCCTCAATCCTCAATCCTCAATCCTCAAACCTCAATCCTCGACCGTCGGTCCTCGTCCTCAATCCACAACCCTCAATCCTCAACCCTCAATCCTCAATCCTCAATCTTCAATCCTCAATCCTCAATCCTCAATCCTCAATACTCAATCTTTAATCCTCAATACTGAAACTTCAATCCCCAATCCTCAATCCTCAATCCTCGATCCTCATTCTTCCATCCTCAATACCCAATCCTCAATCTTCAATTCTCAATCCTCAATCCTCAGTCCTCAAACATCAATCCTGAATCCTCAATCCTGAATGCTCAATCTTCAGCCCACAGTCCTCAACAATCAGTTGTCAATCCTCAATCCTCCATAGAATATCATCAATTCACAGCTTTCAATACTCAATACTCAATCTGCAATCTTCAAATCTCTATCCACAAACATCAATTCTCATCACTCAACCCTCAACACTCAGTCCCCAATCCTCAATATTCAATCCTCAATCCTCAATACTCAATCCACAATCCTCAACTTTCAATCCTCAATACTCAATCTTCAATCCTCAATCCTCAATCCTCAATCCTTAATCCTCAATCCTCAATCCTCAATATTCAATACTCAATACCCAATCGTCAATCATCAATCCTCAATCCTCAATCCTCAGTCGTCAATCCTCAGTCATCAATCCTCAATCTTCAATACTCAATCGTCAATCCTTAGTCGTCATTCCTCAATCCTCAATCCTCGTTCCTCAAACCTCAATCCTCAACCCTCAGTCTTCATCCTCAATTCTCAATTCTCAATCCTAAATCCTCAATCCTCAGTCCTCAATCTTCAATCCTCAATAATCGATCTCCAATCCTACATCCTCAATCCCCAATCCTCAATCCTTAATCCTCAGTCTTCAATCCTCAATCGCCAGTCCTCAATCTTCAATCCTCAATGCTCAATCCTCAATCCTCAAGCCTCAGTCCTCAATCCTCAATCCTCAATCCTCAAACCTCAATCCTCAACCGTCGGTCCTCGTCCTCAATCCACAACCCTCAATCCTCAATCCTCAATATTCAATCATCAATAATCAATCGTCAATCCTCAATCATCAATCCTCAATCCTCTATCCTCAATCCTCAATATTCAACACTCAACCCTCAACCATAGATCCTCAATATTCAACCATCAATCCTCAATTCTCAATACTCAATAGAACATCCTGAATACTCATGGTTCAATACTCGATACAGAATATTCAATAATCTAATCTCAAACCTCAAGCATCAATTCTCAACACTCAACCCTCAACACTCAGTCCTCTCCCTTCTATCCTACATCCTCAACCCTCAATCCTCAAGCGTCAATCCTCAATACTCTATACTCAATCCTCAATCCTCAACCCTCAATCCTCAACCCTCAATCCTAAATCCCTCAAACCTCAACCCACAATCCTCATTCCTCAAACCTCAATCCTCAACCCTCAGTCCTCATACTCAATTCTCAATTCTCAATCCTCAATCCTCAATCCTCAATCTTCAATCCTCAATAATCAATCTCCAATCCTAGATCCTCAATCCCCAATCTTCAATCCTTAATCCTCAATCTTCAATCCTCAATCCCCAGTCCTCAATGTCCAATCCTCAATGCTCAATCCTCAATCCTCAATCCTCAGTCCTCAATCCTCAATCCTCAATCTTGAATACTCAATCGTCAATCCTCAGTCCTCAATCCTCAATCTTCAATCCTCAATAATCAATCTCCAATCCTAGATCCTCAATCCCCAATCTTCAATCCTTAATCCTCAATCTTCAATCCTCAATCCTCAGTCATAAATCCTCAATCTTGAATACTCAATCGTCAATCCTCAGTCCTCAATCCTCAATCCTCAATCCTCGTTCTTCAAACCTCAATCCTCAACCCTCAGTCCTCATCCTCAATTCTCATTTCTCAATCCTCAGTCCTCAATCCTCAATCTTCAATCCCCAATAATCAATCTCCAATCCTAGATCCTCAATCCCAAGTCCTCAATCCTTAATCCTCAATCTTCAATCCTCAATCGCCAGTCCTCAATCTTCAATCCTCTATGCTCAATCCTCAATCCTCAGCCTCAGACCTCAATCCTCAACCCTCAATCCTCAAACCTCAATTCTCGACCGTCAGTCCTCGTCCTCAATCCTCAACCCTCAATCCTCAATCCTCAACCTTCAATCATCAATAATCACTCTTCAATCCTCAATCATCAATCCTCAATCCTCAATCCTCAATCCTCAATCCTCAATATTCAACACTCAACCCTCAACCCTCAACCATCAATCCTCAATACTCATCCATCAATCCTCAATTCTCAATACTCAACAGAACATCCTGAATTCTCATGGTTCAATACTCAATCCACAATATTCAATAATCAAATCTCAAACCTCAAGCATCAATTCTCAACACTCAATCCTCAACACTCAGTCCTCTCTATTCAGTCCTACATCCTCATCCCTCAATCCTCAAGCGTCAATCCTCAATACTCAATCCTCAATCCTCAATCCTCAATCATCAATCTTCAATCCTCAATACTCAATCTTCAATCCTCAATCCTCAATCCTCAATCCTCAATCCTCAATCCTCAGACATCAATACTCAACCTTCAATCCTCAATACTCATTTTCGATCCTCAATCCTCAATTCTCAATCCTCAATACTCAATCCTCAATCCTCAATCCTCAATCCTCAGCCCTCAGTCCTCAAACCTCAATGCTCAATCCTCAATACCCAATCCTCAATCCTCAATCCTCAATCATCAATCCTCAATCATCAATGCTCAATCCTCAGTACTCAAACCTCAATCCTCAAACCTCAATCAGCAACCGTCAGTCCTCGTCCTCAATCATCAAACCTCAATCCTCAATCCTCAATATTCAATCCTCAATCCTCAATCCTCAATCCACAATCCTCAACCTTCAATCCTCAATACTCAATCTTCAGTCCTCAATCCTCAATCCTCAATCCTTAATCCTCAATCCTCAATCCTCAATATTCAATACTCAATACTCAATCGTCAATCATCAATCCTCAATCCTCAATCCTCAGTCGTCAATCCTCAGTCATAAATCCTCAATCTTCAATACTCAATCGTCAATCCTTAGTCGTCAATCCTAAATCCTCAATCCTCGTTCCTCAAACCTCAATCCTCAACCCTCAGTCTTCATCCTCAATTCTCAATTCTCAATCCTCAATCCTCAATCCTCAATCCTCAATCCTCAATCTTCAATCCTCAATAGTCAATCTCCAATCCTACATCCTCAATCCCCAATACTCAATCCTTAATCCTCAATCTTCAATCCTCAATCGCCAGTCCTCAATCTTCAATCCTCAATGCTTAATCCTCAATCCTCAAGAATCAGTCCTCAATCCTCAATCCTCAATCCTCAAACCTCAATCCTCAACCGTCGGTCCTCGTCCTCAATCCTCAACCCTCAATCCTCAATCCTCAATATTCAATCATCAATAATCGATCTTCAATCCTCAATCATCAATCCTCAATTCTCAATCCTCAATCCTCAATATTCAACACTCAACCCTCAACCATAAGTCCTGAATATTCAACCATCAATCCTCAATTCTCAATACTCAATAGAACATCCTGAATACTCATGGTTCAATACTCAATACAGAATATTCAATAATCAAATCTCAAACCTCAAGCATCAATTCTCAATCCTCAGGCATCAATACTCAATCTTCAATACTCAATCCTCAATCCTCAATCCTCAATCCTCAATACTCAACCATCAATCCTCAATTCTCAATGCCCAATAAAATATCCTGAATTCTCAGGATTCTATACTCAAACCTCAAACCTCAACCCACAGCCCTCATTCTCAATCCTCAACCATCAATCCACAATCCTCAATATTCAATCCTCAATACTCAATCTTCAATACTCAATCCTCAATCCGCAATCCTCAATCCTCAATCCTCAGTCATAAATCCTCAATCTTCAATACTCAATCGTCAATCCTCAGTCCTCAATCGTCAAACCTCAATCCTCGTTCCTCAAACCTCAATCCTCAACCCTCAGTCCTCATCCTCAATTCTCAATTCTCAATCCTCAATACTCAATCCTCAATCGTCAATCCCCAATAATCAATCTCCAATCCTAGATCCTCAATCCCCAACCCTCAATCCTTAATACTCAATCTTCAAGCCTCAATCGCCAGTCTTCAATCTTCAATCCTCTAAGCTCAATCCTCAATCCTCAGCTTCAGTCCTCAATCCACAACCCTCAATCCTCAATCCTCAATCCTCAACCGTCAGTCCTCGTCCTCAATCCTCAACCCTCAATCCTCAATCATCAATCCTCAATCCTCAATTATCAATCCTCAGGCGTCAATACTTAATCTTCAATACTCAATCCTCAATCCTCAATCCTCAATCCTCAATCCTCGACACTCAATCCCCATTCCTCAAACCTCAATCCTCAATCCTAAGTCCTCATACTCAATCCTCAATTCTCAATCCTCAATCCTCAATCCTCAATCCTGAAACCTCAATCTTCAATCCTCAATACCCAATCCTCAATCTTCAATCCTCAATCCTCAATCATCAATTCTCAATCCTCAATCCTCAATCCTCAGGCCTCAAGCATCAATATTCAACCCTCGGTCCTCGTCCTCAATCCACAACCCTCGATCCTCAATCCTCAATATTCAATCATCAATATTCAATCTTTAATCCTCAATCCTCAATCCTCAATCCTCAATCCTTAATCCTCAATCGTCAATCCTCAATCCTCAATCCTCAATCCTCAATCTTCAATCCTCAGTACTCAATCTTCAATCCCCAATCCTCAATCCTCAATCCTCAATCCTCAATCCTCAATCCTCAGGCATCAATACTTAATCTTCAATACTCAATCCTCAATCCTCAATCATCAATCCTCAATCCTCAACCCTCAATCCTCATTCCTCAAACCTCAATCCTCAACTCTCAGTCCTCAATCCTCAATCTTCAATCCTCAATACTCAATCTTCAATCCTCAATCCTCAATCCTCAATCCTCAATCCTCAATCCTCAATCCTCAATCCTCAATCCTCAATCCTCAATCCTCAATCCTCAATCCTCAATACTCAATCTGCAATCCTCAATACTCAATCCTCAATCCTCAATCCTCATTCTTCAATCCTCAATACCGAATCCTCAATCTTCAATCCTCAATCCTCAATCCTCAATTCTCAATCCTCAGTCCTCAATCCTCAGACCTCAAACATCAATATTCAACCCTCAGTTCTCGTCCTCAATCCACAACCCTCAGTTCTCGTCCTCAATCCACAACCCTCAATCCTCAATCCTCAATCTTCAATCATTAATATTCAATCTTCAATCCTCAATCCTCAATCCTCAATCCTCAATCCTCAATCCTCAATCTTCAATCCTCAATCCTCAAACCTCAATCCTCAATCCTTAACCCTCAATCCTCAATCCTCAATCTTCAATCCTCAATCCTCAATCCTCAATCCTCAATACTCAATCTTTAATCCTCAATACTGAAACTTCAATCCCCAATCCTCAATCCTCAATCCTCAATATTCAACACTCAACCCTCAACCATAAATCCTCAATATTCAACCATCAATCCTCAATTCTCAATACTCAATAGAACATCCTGAATACTCATGGTTCAATACTCAATACAGAATATTCAATAATCAAATCTCAAACCTCACGCATCAATTCTCAACACTCAACCCTCAACACTCAGTCCTCTCCCTTCTATCCTACATCCTCAACCCTCAATCCTCAAGCGTCAATCCTCAATACTCAATCCTCAACCCTCAATCCTCAATACTAAATCTTCAATCCTCAATACTCAATCTTCAATCCTCAATCCTCAATCCTCAATCCTCAATACTCTATACTCAATCCTCAATCCTCAACCCTCAATCCTCAACCCTCAATCCTAAATCCCTCAAACATCACCCACAATCCTCATTCCCCAAACCTCTATCCTCAGCCCTCAGTCCTCATACACAATTCTCAATTCTCAATCCTCAATCCTCAATCCTCAATCTTCAATCCTCAATAATCAATCTCCAATCCTCAATCTTCAATCCTCAATCCTCAACCCTCAATCCTCAACCCTCAATCCTCAATCTTCAATCCTCAATACTCAATCTTCAATCCTCAATCCTCAATCCTCAATCCTCAATCCTCAATCCTTAATCCTCAATCGTCAATCCTCAATCCTCAATCCTCAATCCTCAATCTTCAATCCTCAATAATCAATCTCCAATCCTCAATCTTCAATCCTCAATCCTCAACCCTCAATCCTCAACCCTCAATCCTCAATCTTCAATCCTCAATACTCAATCTTCAATCCTCAATCCTCAATCCTCAATCCTCAATCCTCAATCCTCTATCCTCAATCCTCAATACTCAATACTCAATCTGCAATCCTCAATCCTCAATCCTCAATCCTCAATCCTCAATCCTCAATCCTCATTCTTCAATCCTCAATACCCAATCATCAATCTTCAATCCTCAATCCTCAATCCTCAGTCACAAATCCTCAATCTTCAATACTCAATCGTCAATCCTCAGTCCTCAATCCTCAACCCTCAATCGTCATTCCTCAAACCTCAATCCTCAACCCTCAGTCCTCATACTCAATTCTCAATTCTCAATCCTCAATCCTCAATCCTCAATCTTCAATCCTCAATAATCAATCTCCAATCCTATATCCTCAATGCCCAATCTTCAATCCTAAATCCTCAATCTTCAATCCTCAATCCCCAGTCCTCAATGTCCAATCCTCAATGCTCAATCCTCAATCCTCAATCCTCAGTCCTCAATCCTCAATCCTCAATGCTCAAACCTCAATCCTCAACCGACCGTCCTCATCCTCCATCCTCCATCCTCAATCCTCAATCCTCAATCCTCAATTTTCAATCCTCAATACTCAATCTTCAATCCACAATCCTCAATCCTCAATCCTCAATCCTCAATCCTCAATCCTCAGGCATCAATACTTAATCTTCAATACTCAATCCTCAATCCTCAATCATCAATCCTCAATCCTCAACCCTCAATCCTCATTCCTCAAACCTCAATCCTCAACTCTCAGTCCTCAATCCTCAATCTTCAATCCTCAATACTCAATCTTCAATCCTCAATCCTCAATCCTCAATCCTCAATCCTCAATCCTCAATCCTCAATCCTCAATCCTCAATCCTCAATCCTCAATCCTCAATCTTCAATCCTCAATCCTCAATCCTCAATCCTCAATACTCAATCTGCAATCCTCAATCCTCAATCCTCAATCCTCAATCCTCATTCTTCAATCCTCAATACCGAATCCTCAATCTTCAATCCTCAATTCTCAATCCTCAATTCTCAATCCTCAGTCCTCAATCCTCAGACCTCAAACATCAATATTCAACCCTCAGTTCTCGTCCTCAATCCACAACCCTCAATCCTCAATCCTCAATCTTCAATCATTAATATTCAATCTTCAATCCTCAATCCTCAATCCTCAATCCTCAATCCTCAATCCTCAATCTTCAATCCTCAATCCTCAAACCTCAATCCTCAATCCTTAACCCTCAATCCTCAATCCTCAATCTTCAATCCTCAATCCTCAATCCTCAATCCTCAATACTCAATCTTTAAGCCTCAATACTGAAACTTCAATCCCCAATCCTCAATCCTCAATCCTCAATATTCAACACTCAACCCTCAACCATAAATCCTCAATATTCAACCATCAATCCTCAATTCTCAATACTCAATAGAACATCCTGAATACTCATGGTTCAATACTCAATACAGAATATTCAATAATCAAATCTCAAACCTCAAGCATCAATTCTCAACACTCAACCCTCAACACTCAGTCCTCTCCCTTCTATCCTACATCCTCAACCCTCAATCCTCAAGCGTCAATCCTCAATACTCAATCCTCAACCCTCAATCCTCAATCCTAAATCTTCAATCCTCAATACTCAATCTTCAATCCTCAATCCGCAATCCTCAATCCTCAATACTCTATACTCAATCCTCAATCCTCAACCCTCAATCCTCAACCCTCAATCCTAAATCCCTCAAACATCACCCACAATCCTCATTCCTCAAACCTCTATCCTCAGCCCTCAGTCCTCATACACAATTCTCAATTCTCAATCCTCAATCCTCAATCCTCAATCTTCAATCCTCAATAATCAATCTCCAATCCTAGATCCTCAATCCCCAATCTTCAATCCTTAATCCTCAATCTTCAATCCTCAATCCCCAGTCCTCAATGTCCAATCCTCAATGCTCAATCCTCAATCCTCAATCCTCAGTCCTCAATCCGCAATCCTCAATCTTGAATACTCAATCGTCAATCCTCAATCCTCAATCATCAGTCATAAATCCTCAATCTTCAATACTCAATCGTCAATCCTCAGTCCTCAATCGTCAAACCTCAATCCTCGTTCCTCAAACCTCAATCCTCAACCCTCAGTCCTCATCCTCAATTCTCAATTCTGAATCCTCGATCCTCAATCCTCAATCGTCAATCCCCAATAATAAATCTCCAATCCTAGATCCTCAATCCCCAACTCTCAATCCTCAATACTCAATCTTCAAGCATCAATCGCCAGTCCTCAATCTTCAATCCTCTATGCTCAATCCTCAATCCTCAGCCTCAGTCCTCAATCCACAACCCTCAATCCTCAATCCTCAATCCTCAACCGTCAGTCCTCGTCCTCAATCCTCAACCCTCAATCCTCAATCATCAATCCTCAATCCTCAATTATCAATCCTCAGGCGTCAATACTTAATCTTCAATACTCAATCCTCAATCCTCAATCCTCAATCCTCAATCCTCGACACTCAATCCCCATTCCTCAAACCTCAATCCTCAATCCTAAGTCCTCATACTCAATCCTCAATTCTCAATCCTCAATCCTCAATCCTCAATCCTGAAACCTCAATCTTCAATCCTCAATACCCAATCCTCAATCTTCAATCCTCAATCCTCAATCATCAATTCTCAATCCTCAATCCTCAATCCTCAGGCCTCAAACATCAATATTCAACCCTCGGTCCTCGTCCTCAATCCACAACCCTCGATCCTCAATCCTCAATATTCAATCATCAATATTCAATCTTTAATCCTCAATCCTCAATCCTCAATCCTCAATCCTTAATCCTCAATCGTCAATCCTCAATCCTCAATCCTCAATCCTCAATCTTCAATCCTCAGTACTCAATCTTCAATCCCCAATCCTCAATCCTCAATCCTCAATCCTCAATCCTCAATCCTGAAACCTCAATCTTCAATCCTCAATACCCAATCCTCAACCTTCAATCCTCAATCCTCAATCATCAATTCTCAATCCTCAATCCTCAATCCTCAGGCCTCAAACATCAATATTCAACCCTCGGTCCTCGTCCTCAATCCACAACCCTCGATCCTCAATCCTCAATCTTCAATCATCAATATTCAATCTTTAATCCTCAATCCTCAATCCTCAATCTTCAATGCTCAATCCTCAATCCTCAATACTCAATCCTCAATCCTCAATCTTCAATCCTCAGTACTCAATCTTCAATCCTCAATCCTCAATCCTCAATCCTCAATCCTCAATCCTCAATCCTCAATCCTGAAACCTCAATCTTCAATCCTCAATACCCAATCCTCAATCTTCAATCCTCAATCCTCAATCATCAATTCTCAATCCTCAATCCTTAATCCTCAGGCCTCAAACATCAATATTCAACCCTCAGTCCTCGTCCTCAATCCACAACCCTCGATCCTCAATCCTCAATCTTCAATCATCAATATTCAATCTTTAATCCTCAATCCTCAATCCTCAATCCTCAATCCTTAATCCTCAATCGTCAACCCTCAATCCTCAATCCTCAATCCTCTATCCTCAATCCTCAATCCTCAATCATCAATCCTCAATCTTCAATACTTAATCCTCAATCCTCAATCCTCAGTCCTCAATACTCAACCATCAATCCTCAATTCTCAATGCCCAATAAAATATCCTGAATTCGCAGGATTCTATACTCAAACCTCAAAGCTCAACCCTCAGCCCTCATTCTCAAACCTCAATCCTCAATCCACAATCCTCAATATTCAATCCTCAATACTCAATCTTCAATACTCAATCCTCAATCCGCAATCCTCAATCCTCAATCCTCAACCCTCAATCCTCAATCCTCAATCTTCAATCCTCAATCTTCAATACTCAATCCTCAATCCTCAATACTCAATCCTCAATCCTCAATATTCAATCCTCAGTACTCAACCTTCAATCCTCAATCCTCAATCCTCAATCCTCAATCCTCAATCCTCAATCCTTAATCCTCAATCCTCAATCCTCAATATTCAATACTCAATACTCAATCGTCAATCATCAATCCTCAATCCTCAATCCTCTGTCGTCAATCCTCAGTCATAAATCCTCAATCTTCAATACTCAATCGTCAATCCTTAGTCGTCAATCCTCAATCCTCAATCCTCGTTCCTCAAACCTCAATCCTCAACCCTCAGTCTTCATCCTCAATTCTCAATTCTCAATCCTCAATCCTCAACCCTCAATCCTCAATCCTCAACCTTCAATCATCAATAATCAATCTTCAATCCTCAATCATCAATCCTCAATCCTCAATCCTCAATCCTCAGGCATCAATACTCAATCTTCAATACTCAAACCTCAATCCTCAATCCTCAATCCTCAATCCTCAACCCGCAATCCTCATTCCTCAAACCTCAAGCCTCAACCCTCAGTCCTCATACTCAATTCTCAATTCTCAATCCTCAATCCTCAATCCTGAATCTTCAATCCTCAATAATCAATCTCCAATCCTAGATCCTCAATCCCCAATCTTCAATCCTTAATCCTCAATCTTCAGTCCTCAATCCCCAGTCCTCAATGTCCAATCCTCAATGCTCAATCCTCAATCCTCAATCCTCAGTCCTCAATCCTCAATCCTCAATCCTCAAACCTCAATCCTCAATCGTCCGTCCTCATCCTCCATCCTCCATCCTCAGTCTTCAATCCTCAATGCTCAGTCCTCAATCCTCAATCCTCAGTCCTCAATCCTCAATCCTCAATCCTCAAACCTCAATCCTCAACCGTCAGTCCTCGTCCTCAATCCTCAAACCTCAATCCTCAATCCTCAATATTCAATCATCAATACTCAATCTTCAATCCTCAATCCTCTATCCTCAATCCTCAATCCTCAATCCTCAATACTCAACACACAACCCTCAGCCATCAATCCTCAATACTCAACCATCAATCCTCAATTCTCAATACTCAATAGAATATCCTGAATTCTCATGGTTTAATACTCAATCGTCAATCGTCAATCCTCAATCCCCAATCCTCAATCTTCAATCCTCAATCCTCAACCCTCAATCCTCAATCCTCAATCCTCAATCTTCAATCCTCAATACTCAATCTTCAATCCTCAAACGTCAATCCTCAATCCTCAATCCTCAATCCTCAATCCTCAATCCTCAATCCTCAATCCTCAATCCTCAATCCTCAATACTCAATCTGCAATCCTCAATCCTCAATCCTCAATCCTCAATCCTCATTCTTCAATCCTCAATACCCAATCCTCAGTCTTCAATCCTCAATCCTCAATCCTCAATTCTCAATCCTCAATCCTCAATCCCCAGACCTCAAACATCAATATTCAACCCTCAGTTCTCGTCCTCAATCCACAACCCTCAATCCTCAATCCTCAATCTTCAATCATTAATATTCAATCTTCAATCCTCAATCCTCAATCCTCAATCCTCAATCCTCAATCCTCAATCCTCAATCTTCAATCCTCAATCCTCAAACCTCAATCCTCAATCCTCAACCCTCAATCCTCAATCCTCAATTTTCAATCCTCAATCCTCAATCCTCAATCCTCAATACTCAATCTTTAATCCTCAATACTGAAACTTCAATCCCCAATCCTCAATCCTCAATCCTCGATCCTCATTCTTCAATCCTCAATACCCAATCCTCAATCTTCAATCCTCAGTCCTCAATTCGCAATCCACAATCCTCAATCCTCAGACCTCAAGTATCAACACTCAACCCTCAGTCCTCGTCCTCAATACACAACCTTCAATAATCAATCCTCAGCCTTCAATACTCAATCCTCAATCCTCAATCCTCAGTCCTCAAACCTCAATCCTGAATCCTCAATCCTGAATCCTCAATCTTCAGCCCACAGTCCTCAACAATCAGTTGTCAATCCTCAATCCTCCATAGAATATCATCAATTCACAGTTTTCAATACTCAATACTCAATCTGCAATCTTCAAATCTCTATCCACAAACATCAATACTCATCACTCAACCCTCAACACTCAGTCCCCAATCCTCAATATTCAATCCTCAATCCTCAATCCTCAATCCACAATCCTCAACCTTCAATCCTCAATACTCAATCTTCAATCATCAATCCTCAATCCTCAATCCTTAATCCTCAATCCTCAATCCTCAATATTCAATACTCAATACCCAATCGTCAATCATCAATCCTCAATCCTCAATCCTCAGTCGTCAATCCTCAGTCATCAATCCTCAATCTTCAATACTCAATCGTCAATCCTTAGTCGTCAATACTCAATCCTCAATCCTCGTTCCTCAAACCTCAATCCTCAACCCTCAGTCTTCATCCTCAATTCTCAATTCTCAATCCTCAATCCACAATCCTCAATCCTCAATCTTCAATCCTCAATAATCGATCTCCAATCCTACATCCTCAATCCCCAATCCTCAATCCTTAATCCTCAGTCTTCAATCCTCAATCGCCAGTCCTCAATCTTCAATCCTCAATGCTCAATCCTCAATCCTCAAGCCTCAGTCCTCAATCCTCAATCCTCAATCCTCAAACCTCAATCCTCGACCGTCGGTCCTCGTCCTCAATCCACAACCCTCAATCCTCAACCCTCAATCCTCAATCCTCAATCTTCAATCCTCAATCCTCAATCCTCAATCCTCAATACTCAATCTTTAATCCTCAATACTGAAACTTCAATCCCCAATCCTCAATCCTCAATCCTCGATCCTCATTCTTCCATCCTCAATACCCAATCCTCAATCTTCAATTCTCAATCCTCAATCCTCAGTCCTCAAACATCAATCCTGAATCCTCAATCCTGAATGCTCAATCTTCAGCCCACAGTCCTCAACAATCAGTTGTCAATCCTCAATCCTCCATAGAATATCATCAATTCACAGCTTTCAATACTCAATACTCAATCTGCAATCTTCAAATCTCTATCCACAAACATCAATTCTCATCACTCAACCCTCAACACTCAGTCCCCAATCCTCAATATTCAATCCTCAATCCTCAATACTCAATCCACAATCCTCAACTTTCAATCCTCAATACTCAATCTTCAATCCTCAATCCTCAATCCTCAATCCTTAATCCTCAATCCTCAATCCTCAATATTCAATACTCAATACCCAATCGTCAATCATCAATCCTCAATCCTCAATCCTCAGTCGTCAATCCTCAGTCATCAATCCTCAATCTTCAATACTCAATCGTCAATCCTTAGTCGTCATTCCTCAATCCTCAATCCTCGTTCCTCAAACCTCAATCCTCAACCCTCAGTCTTCATCCTCAATTCTCAATTCTCAATCCTAAATCCTCAATCCTCAGTCCTCAATCTTCAATCCTCAATAATCGATCTCCAATCCTACATCCTCAATCCCCAATCCTCAATCCTTAATCCTCAGTCTTCAATCCTCAATCGCCAGTCCTCAATCTTCAATCCTCAATGCTCAGTCCTCAATCCTCAAGCCTCAGTCCTCAATCCTCAATCCTCAATCCTCAAACCTCAATCCTCAACCGTCGGTCCTCGTCCTCAATCCACAACCCTCAATCCTCAATCCTCAATATTCAATCATCAATAATCAATCGTCAATCCTCAATCATCAATCCTCAATCCTCTATCCTCAATCCTCAATATTCAACACTCAACCCTCAACCATAGATCCTCAATATTCAACCATCAATCCTCAATTCTCAATACTCAATAGAACATCCTGAATACTCATGGTTCAATACTCGATACAGAATATTCAATAATCTAATCTCAAACCTCAAGCATCAATTCTCAACACTCAACCCTCAACACTCAGTCCTCTCCCTTCTATCCTACATCCTCAACCCTCAATCCTCAAGCGTCAATCCTCAATACTCTATACTCAATCCTCAATCCTCAACCCTCAACCCTCAACCCTCAATCCTAAATCCCTCAAACCTCAACCCACAATCCTCATTCCTCAAACCTCAATCCTCAACCCTCAGTCCTCATACTCAATTCTCAATTCTCAATCCTCAATCCTCAATCCTCAATCTTCAATCCTCAATAATCAATCTCCAATCCTAGATCCTCAATCCCCAATCTTCAATCCTTAATCCTCAATCTTCAATCCTCAATCGCCAGTCCTCAATCTTCAATCCTCTATGCTCAATCCTCAATCCTCAGCCTCAGACCTCAATCCTCAACCCTCAATCCTCAAACCTCAATTCTCGACCGTCAGTCCTCGTCCTCAATCCTCAACCCTCAATCCTCAATCCTCAACCTTCAATCATCAATAATCACTCTTCAATCCTCAATCATCAATCCTCAATCCTCAATCCTCAATCCTCAATCCTCAATATTCAACACTCAACCCTCAACCCTCAACCATCAATCCTCAATACTCATCCATCAATCCTCAATTCTCAATACTCAACAGAACATCCTGAATTCTCATGGTTCAATACTCAATCCACAATATTCAATAATCAAATCTCAAACCTCAAGCATCAATCCTCAACACTCAATCCTCAACACTCAGTCCTCTCTATTCAGTCCTACATCCTCATCCCTCAATCCTCAAGCGTCAATCCTCAATACTCAATCCTCAATCCTCAATCCTCAATCATCAATCTTCAATCCTCAATACTCAATCTTCAATCCTCAATCCTCAATCCTCAATCCTCAATCCTCAATCCTCAGACATCAATACTCAACCTTCAATCCTCAATACTCATTTTCGATCCTCAATCCTCAATTCTCAATCCTCAATACTCAATCCTCAATCCTCAATCCTCAATCCTCAGCCCTCAGTCCTCAAACCTCAATGCTCAATCCTCAATACCCAATCCTCAATCCTCAATCCTCAATCATCAATCCTCAATCATCAATGCTCAATCCTCGATCGTCAATCCTCAATCCTCAATCCTCAATCATCAATCCTCAATACTCAATCTTCAATCCTCAATCCTCAGTACTCAAACCTCAATCCTCAAACCTCAATCAGCAACCGTCAGTCCTCGTCCTCAATCATCAAACCTCAATCCTCAATCCTCAATATTCAATCCTCAATCCTCAATCCTCAATCCACAATCCTCAACCTTCAATCCTCAATACTCAATCTTCAGTCCTCAATCCTCAATCCTCAATCCTTAATCCTCAATCCTCAATCCTCAATATTCAATACTCAATACTCAATCGTCAATCATCAATCCTCAATCCTCAATCCTCAGTCGTCAATCCTCAGTCATAAATCCTCAATCTTCAATACTCAATCGTCAATCCTTAGTCGTCAATCCTAAATCCTCAATCCTCGTTCCTCAAACCTCAATCCTCAACCCTCAGTCTTCATCCTCAATTCTCAATTCTCAATCCTCAATCCTCAATCCTCAATCCTCAATCCTCAATCTTCAATCCTCAATAGTCAATCTCCAATCCTACATCCTCAATCCCCAATACTCAATCCTTAATCCTCAATCTTCAATCCTCAATCGCCAGTCCTCAATCTTCAATCCTCAATGCTTAATCCTCAATCCTCAAGAATCAGTCCTCAATCCTCAATCCTCAATCCTCAAACCTCAATCCTCAACCGTCGGTCCTCGTCCTCAATCCTCAACCCTCAATCCTCAATCCTCAATATTCAATCATCAATAATCGATCTTCAATCCTCAATCATCAATCCTCAATTCTCAATCCTCAATCCTCAATATTCAACACTCAACCCTCAACCATAAGTCCTGAATATTCAACCATCAATCCTCAATTCTCAATACTCAATAGAACATCCTGAATACTCATGGTTCAATACTCAATACAGAATATTCAATAATCAAATCTCAAACCTCAAGCATCAATTCTCAACACTCAACCCTCAACACTCAGTCGTCTCCCTTCTATCCTACACCCTCAACCCTCAATCCTCAAGCGTCAATCCTCAATACTCAATCTTCAACCCTCAATCCTCAATCCTCAATCTTCAATCCTCAATACTCAATCTTCAATCCTCAATCCTCAATCCTCAATCCTCAATACCCTATCCTCAATCCTCAATCCTCAACCCTCAATCCTCAACCCTCAATCCTCATCCCTCAAACCTCAATCCTCAACCCTCAGTCCTCATCCTCAATTATCTATTCTCAATTCTCAGTCCTCAATCCTCAATCCTCAATCTTCAATCCTCAATAATGAATCTCCAATGCTAGATCCTCAATCCCCAATCTTCAATCATTAATCCTCAATCCTCAGTCATAAATCCTCAATCTTCAATACTCAATCGTCAATCCTCTGTCCTCAATCCTCAATCCTCAATCCTCAATCCTCAATATTCGATCCTCAATACTCAACCTTCAATCCTCAATCCTCAATCCTCAATCCTCAATCCTCAGTCATAAATCCTCAATCTTCAATACTCAATCGTCAATCCCCAGTCCTCAATCCTCAACCCTTAATCCTCAAACCTCAATCCTCAACCGTCAGTCCTCGTCCTCAATCCTCAATCCTCAATCCTCAATCCTCAATCTTCAATCATCAATAATCAATCTTCAATCCTCAATCATCAATCCCCAATCCTCAATCCTCAATCCTCAGGCATCAATACTCAATCTTCAATACTCAATCCTCAATCCTCAATCCTCAATCCTCAATACCCAACCATCAATCCTCAATTCTCAATGCCCAATAAAATATCCTGAATTCTCAGGATTCTATACTCAAACCTCAAACCTCAACCCACAGCCCTCATTCTCAATCCTCAACCATCAATCCACAATCCTCAATATTCAATCCTCAATACTCAATCTTCAATACTCAATCCTCAATCCGCAATCCTCAATCCTCAATCCTCAGTCATAAATCCTCAATCTTCAATACTCAATCGTCAATCCTCAGTCCTCAATCGTCAAACCTCAATCCTCGTTCCTCAAACCTCAATCCTCAACCCTCAGTCCTCATCCTCAATTCTCAATTCTCAATCCTCAATACTCAATCCTCAATCGTCAATCCCCAATAATCAATCTCCAATCCTAGATCCTCAATCCCCAACCCTCAATCCTTAATACTCAATCTTCAAGCCTCAATCGCCAGTCTTCAATCTTCAATCCTCTAAGCTCAATCCTCAATCCTCAGCTTCAGTCCTCAATCCACAACCCTCAATCCTCAAACCTCAATCCTCAACCGTCAGTCCTCGTCCTCAATCCTCAACCCTCAATCCTCAATCCTCAATCTTCAATCATGAATAATCAATCTTCAATCCTCAATCATCAATCCTCAATCCTCAATTATCAATCCTCAGGCGTCAATACTTAATCTTCAATACTCAATCCTCAATCCTCAATCCTCAATCCTCAATCCTCAACACTCAATCCTCATTCCTCAAACCTCAACCCTCAACCCTAAGTCCTCATACTCAATTCTCAATTCTCAATCCTCAATCCTCAATCCTCAATCTTCAATCCTCAATAATCAATCTCCAATCCTAGATCCTCAATCCCCAATCTTAAATCCTTAATCCTCAATCTTCAACCCTCAATCCCCAATCCTCAATGTCCAATCCTCAATGCTCAATCCTCAATCCTCAATCCTCAATCCTCAATCCTCAATCTTCAATCCTCAGTACTCAATCTTCAGTCCCCAATCCTCAATCCTCAATCATCAATCCTCAATTCTGAATTCTCAATCCACAATCCTCAATACTCAATCTTCAATCCTCAATCATCAATCTCCTGTCCTAGATCCTCAATCCCCAATACTCTATCCTTAATCCTCAATATTCGATCCTCTATCCCCAGTCCACAATCTTCAATCCCCAAAAGCTCAATAATCAATCCTCAATCCTCAGTCCTCAATCGTCAATCATCAGTCCTCAATCTTCAATACTCAATCCTCAATCCTCAATCCTCAATCCTCAATCCTGAATCCTCAATCATCGATCCTGAATCTTCAATACTCAATCCTCAGTCCTCAATCCTTAATCCTCAATCGTCAATCCTCATTCTTCAATCCTCAATACCCAATCCTCAATCCCCAATCCTCAATCTTCAATCCTCAATCCCCAGTCCACAATCTTCAATCCTCAATGCTCAATCCTCAATCCTCAATCCTCAGTCATCAGTCCTCAATCCTCAATCCTCAAACCTCAATCCTCAACCGTCAGTCCTCGTCCTCAAACCTCAATCCCGAATCCTCAATCCTGAATCGTCAATCTTCAGCCCTCAGTCCTCAATCCTCAATCATCAATACTCAATGTTCAATCCTCAATACTCAACCATCAATCCTCAACCCTCAATCCTCAATCAACAATCCTCAATCCTCAATCATCAATCTTCAATCTTCAATACTCAATCTTCAATCCTCAATTCCCAATCCTCAATCGTCAATCCTCAATCCTCAATCCTCAGTCATCAATCCTCAATCTTCAATACTAAATCCTCAATCCTCAATCCTCAATCCTCAATCCTCAACACTAAACCTTCAATCCTCCATACTCAATCTTCAATCCTCAATCCTCAATCATCAATCCTCAATTCTCAATCCTCAGTCATCAATCCTCAATCTTCAATACTCAATCCTCAATCCTCAATCCTCAATCCTCAATCCTCAGTCCTCAATCCACAATCATCAATCCTCAATCTTCGATACTCAATCCTCAATCCTCAATCCTCAATCCTCAGTACTCGATCTTCAACCCTCAATCCTCAATCCTCAATCCTCAACCCTCAGCCCTCATCCTCAACCCTCAATCCTGAATCCTCTATCCTCAATCTTCAATCCTCAATACTCAGTCTTCAATCCTCAATCCTCAATCCTCAATCCTCAATCCTCAATTCTCAATCCTCAATCCTCAACCCTCAGCCCTCACCCTCAATCCTCAATACTCAACCATGAATCCTCAATTCTCAATACTCAATAGAATATCCTGAATTCTCATGGTTCAATACTCAATCCACAATATTCAATAATCAAATCTCAATCCTCAATCTTCAATCCTCAATACTCAATTTCAATCCTCAATCCTCAATTCTCAATCCTCAATACTCAATCCTCAATCGTCAATCCTCAATCCCCAATCCTCAATCTTCAATCCTCAATCCTCAACACTCAATCCTCAACCCTCAATCCTCAATCTTCAATCCTCAATACTCAATCTTCAATCCTCAATCCTCAATCCTCAATCCTCAATCCTCAATCCTCTATCCTCAATCCTCAATCCTCAATACTCAATCTGCAATCCTCAATCCTCAATCCTCAATCCTCAATCCTCAATCCTCAATCCTCATTCTTCAATCCTCAATACCCAATCATCAATCTTCAATCCTCAATCCTCAATCCTCAGTCACAAATCCTCAATCTTCAATACTCAATCGTCAATCCTCAGTCCTCAATCCTCAACCCTCAATCGTCATTCCTCAAACCTCAATCCTCAACCCTCAGTCCTCATACTCAATTCTCAATTCTCAATCCTCAATCCTCAATCCTCAATCTTCAATCCTCAATAATCAATCTCCAATCCTATATCCTCAATGCCCAATCTTCAATCCTAAATCCTCAATCTTCAATCCTCAATCCCCAGTCCTCAATGTCCAATCCTCAATGCTCAATCCTCAATCCTCAGGCATGAATACTCAATCTTCAATACTCAATCCTCAATCCTCAATCCTCAACCCTCAATCGTCATTCCTCAAACCTCAATCCTCAACCCTCAGTCCTCATACTCAATTCTCAATTCTCAATCCTCAATCCTCAATCCTCAATCTTCAATCCTCAATAATCAATCTCCAATCCTATATCCTCAATGCCCAATCTTCAATCCTAAATCCTCAATCTTCAATCCTCAATCCCCAGTCCTCAATGTCCAATCCTCAACGCTCAATCCTCAATCCTCAATCCTCAGTCCTCAATCCTCAATCCTCAATGCTCAAACCTCAATCCTCAACCGACCGTCCTCATCCTCCATCCTCCATCCTCAATCCTCAATCCTCAATCCTCAATTTTCAATCCTCAATACTCAATCTTCAATCCACAATCCTCAATCCTCAATCCTCAATCCTCGATCCTCAATCCTCAGGCATCAATACTTAATCTTCAATACTCAATCCTCAATCCTCAATCATCAATCCTCAATCCTCAACCCTCAATCCTCATTCCTCAAACCTCAATCCTCAACTCTCAGTCCTCAATCCTCAATCTTCAATCCTCAATACTCAATCTTCAATCCTCAATCCTCAATCCTCAATCCTCAATCCTCAATCCTCAATCCTCAATCCTCAATCCTCAATCCTCAATCCTCAATCCTCAATCCTCAATACTCAATCTGCAATCCTCAATACTCAATCCTCAATCCTCAATCCTCATTCTTCAATCCTCAATACCGAATCCTCAATCTTCAATCCTCAATCCTCAATCCTCAATTCTCAATCCTCAGTCCTCAATCCTCAGACCTCAAACATCAATATTCAACCCTCAGTTCTCGTCCTCAATGCACAACCCTCAGTTCTCGTCCTCAATCCACAACCCTCAATCCTCAATCCTCAATCTTCAATCATTAATATTCAATCTTCAATCCTCAATCCTCAATCCTCAATCCTCAATCCTCAATCCTCAATCTTCAATCCTCAATCCTCAAACCTCAATCCTCAATCCTTAACCCTCAATCCTCAATCCTCAATCTTCAATCCTCAATCCTCAATCCTCAATCCTCAATACTCAATCTTTAATCCTCAATACTGAAACTTCAATCCCCAATCCTCAATCCTCAATCCTCAATATTCAACACTCAACCCTCAACCATAAATCCTCAATATTCAACCATCAATCCTCAATTCTCAATACTCAATAGAACATCCTGAATACTCATGGTTCAATACTCAATACAGAATATTCAATAATCAAATCTCAAACCTCACGCATCAATTCTCAACACTCAACCCTCAACACTCAGTCCTCTCCCTTCTATCCTACATCCTCAACCCTCAATCCTCAAGCGTCAATCCTCAATACTCAATCCTCAACCCTCAATCCTCAATACTAAATCTTCAATCCTCAATACTCAATCTTCAATCCTCAATCCTCAATCCTCAATCCTCAATACTCTATACTCAATCCTCAATCCTCAACCCTCAATCCTCAACCCTCAATCCTAAATCCCTCAAACATCACCCACAATCCTCATTCCCCAAACCTCTATCCTCAGCCCTCAGTCCTCATACACAATTCTCAATTCTCAATCCTCAATCCTCAATCCTCAATCTTCAATCCTCAATAATCAATCTCCAATCCTCAATCTTCAATCCTCAATCCTCAACCCTCAATCCTCAACCCTCAATCCTCAATCTTCAATCCTCAATACTCAATCTTCAATCCTCAATCCTCAATCCTCAATCCTCAATCCTCAATCCTCTATCCTCAATCCTCAATACTCAATACTCAATCTGCAATCCTCAATCCTCAATCCTCAATCCTCAATCCTCAATCCTCAATCCTCATTCTTCAATCCTCAATACCCAATCATCAATCTTCAATCCTCAATCCTCAATCCTCAGTCACAAATCCTCAATCTTCAATACTCAATCGTCAATCCTCAGTCCTCAATCCTCAACCCTCAATCGTCATTCCTCAAACCTCAATCCTCAACCCTCAGTCCTCATACTCAATTCTCAATTCTCAATCCTCAATCCTCAATCCTCAATCTTCAATCCTCAATAATCAATCTCCAATCCTATATCCTCAATGCCCAATCTTCAATCCTAAATCCTCAATCTTCAATCCTCAATCCCCAGTCCTCAATGTCCAATCCTCAATGCTCAATCCTCAATCCTCAATCCTCAGTCCTCAATCCTCAATCCTCAATGCTCAAACCTCAATCCTCAACCGACCGTCCTCATCCTCCATCCTCCATCCTCAATCCTCAATCCTCAATCCTCAATTTTCAATCCTCAATACTCAATCTTCAATCCACAATCCTCAATCCTCAATCCTCAATCCTCAATCCTCAATCCTCAGGCATCAATACTTAATCTTCAATACTCAATCCTCAATCCTCAATCATCAATCCTCAATCCTCAACCCTCAATCCTCATTCCTCAAACCTCAATCCTCAACTCTCAGTCCTCAATCCTCAATCTTCAATCCTCAATACTCAATCTTCAATCCTCAATCCTCAATCCTCAATCCTCAATCCTCAGTCCTCAATCCGCAATCCTCAATCTTGAATACTCAATCGTCAATCCTCAATCCTCAATCATCAGTCATAAATCCTCAATCTTCAATACTCAATCGTCAATCCTCAGTCCTCAATCGTCAAACCTCAATCCTCGTTCCTCAAACCTCAATCCTCAACCCTCAGTCCTCATCCTCAATTCTCAATTCTGAATCCTCGATCCTCAATCCTCAATCGTCAATCCCCAATAATAAATCTCCAATCCTAGATCCTCAATCCCCAACTCTCAATCCTCAATACTCAATCTTCAAGCATCAATCGCCAGTCCTCAATCTTCAATCCTCTATGCTCAATCCTCAATCCTCAGCCTCAGTCCTCAATCCACAACCCTCAATCCTCAATCCTCAATCCTCAACCGTCAGTCCTCGTCCTCAATCCTCAACCCTCAATCCTCAATCATCAATCCTCAATCCTCAATTATCAATCCTCAGGCGTCAATACTTAATCTTCAATACTCAATCCTCAATCCTCAATCCTCAATCCTCAATCCTCGACACTCAATCCCCATTCCTCAAACCTCAATCCTCAATCCTAAGTCCTCATACTCAATCCTCAATTCTCAATCCTCAATCCTCAATCCTCAATCCTGAAACCTCAATCTTCAATCCTCAATACCCAATCCTCAATCTTCAATCCTCAATCCTCAATCATCAATTCTCAATCCTCAATCCTCAATCCTCAGGCCTCAAGCATCAATATTCAACCCTCGGTCCTCGTCCTCAATCCACAACCCTCGATCCTCAATCCTCAATATTCAATCATCAATATTCAATCTTTAATCCTCAATCCTCAATCCTCAACCCTCAATCCTTAATCCTCAATCGTCAATCCTCAATCCTCAATCCTCAATCCTCAATCTTCAATCCTCAGTACTCAATCTTCAATCCCCAATCCTCAATCCTCAATCCTCAATCCTCAATCCTCAATCCTGAAACCTCAATCTTCAATCCTCAATACCCAATCCTCAATCTTCAATCCTCAATCCTCAATCATCAATTCTCAATCCTCAATCCTCAATCCTCAGGCCTCAAACATCAATATTCAACCCTCGGTCCTCGTCCTCAATCCACAACCCTCGATCCTCAATCCTCAATCTTCAATCATCAATATTCAATCTTTAATCCTCAATCCTCAATCCTCAATCTTCAATGCTCAATCCTCAATCCTCAATACTCAATCCTCAATCCTCAATCTTCAATCCTCAGTACTCAATCTTCAATCCTCAATCCTCAATCCTCAATCCTCAATCCTCAATCCTCAATCCTCAATCCTGAAACCTCAATCTTCAATCCTCAATACCCAATCCTCAATCTTCAATCCTCAATCCTCAATCATCAATTCTCAATCCTCAATCCTTAATCCTCAGGCCTCAAACATCAATATTCAACCCTCAGTCCTCGTCCTCAATCCACAACCCTCGATCCTCAATCCTCAATCTTCAATCATCAATATTCAATCTTTAATCCTCAATCCTCAATCCTCAATCCTCAATCCTTAATCCTCAATCGTCAACCCTCAATCCTCAATCCTCAATCCTCTATCCTCAATCCTCAATCCTCAATCATCAATCCTCAATCTTCAATACTTAATCCTCAATCCTCAATCCTCAGTCCTCAATACTCAACCATCAATCCTCAATTCTCAATGCCCAATAAAATATCCTGAATTCGCAGGATTCTATACTCAAACCTCAAAGCTCAACCCTCAGCCCTCATTCTCAAACCTCAATCCTCAATCCACAATCCTCAATATTCAATCCTCAATACTCAATCTTCAATACTCAATCCTCAATCCGCAATCCTCAATCCTCAATCCTCAACCCTCAATCCTCAATCCTCAATCTTCAATCCTCAATCTTCAATACTCAATCCTCAATCCTCAATACTCAATCCTCAATCCTCAATATTCAATCCTCAGTACTCAACCTTCAATCCTCAATCCTCAATCCTCAATCCTCAATCCTCAATCCTCAATCCTTAATCCTCAATCCTCAATCCTCAATATTCAATACTCAATACTCAATCGTCAATCATCAATCCTCAATCCTCAATCCTCTGTCGTCAATCCTCAGTCATAAATCCTCAATCTTCAATACTCAATCGTCAATCCTTAGTCGTCAATCCTCAATCCTCAATCCTCGTTCCTCAAACCTCAATCCTCAACCCTCAGTCTTCATCCTCAATTCTCAATTCTCAATCCTCAATCCTCAACCCTCAATCCTCAATCCTCAACCTTCAATCATCAATAATCAATCTTCAATCCTCAATCATCAATCCTCAATCCTCAATCCTCAATCCTCAGGCATCAATACTCAATCTTCAATACTCAAACCTCAATCCTCAATCCTCAATCCTCAATCCTCAACCCGCAATCCTCATTCCTCAAACCTCAAGCCTCAACCCTCAGTCCTCATACTCAATTCTCAATTCTCAATCCTCAATCCTCAATCCTGAATCTTCAATCCTCAATAATCAATCTCCAATCCTAGATCCTCAATCCCCAATCTTCAATCCTTAATCCTCAATCTTCAGTCCTCAATCCCCAGTCCTCAATGTCCAATCCTCAATGCTCAATCCTCAATCCTCAATCCTCAGTCCTCAATCCTCAATCCTCAATCCTCAAACCTCAATCCTCAATCGTCCGTCCTCATCCTCCATCCTCCATCCTCAGTCTTCAATCCTCAATGCTCAGTCCTCAATCCTCAATCCTCAGTCCTCAATCCTCAATCCTCAATCCTCAAACCTCAATCCTCAACCGTCAGTCCTCGTCCTCAATCCTCAAACCTCAATCCTCAATCCTCAATATTCAATCATCAATACTCAATCTTCAATCCTCAATCCTCTATCCTCAATCCTCAATCCTCAATCCTCAATACTCAACACACAACCCTCAGCCATCAATCCTCAATACTCAACCATCAATCCTCAATTCTCAATACTCAATAGAATATCCTGAATTCTCATGGTTTAATACTCAATCGTCAATCGTCAATCCTCAATCCCCAATCCTCAATCTTCAATCCTCAATCCTCAACCCTCAATCCTCAATCCTCAATCCTCAATCTTCAATCCTCAATACTCAATCTTCAATCCTCAAACGTCAATCCTCAATCCTCAATCCTCAATCCTCAATCCTCAATCCTCAATCCTCAATCCTCAATCCTCAATCCTCAATACTCAATCTGCAATCCTCAATCCTCAATCCTCAATCCTCAATCCTCATTCTTCAATCCTCAATACCCAATCCTCAGTCTTCAATCCTCAATCCTCAATCCTCAATTCTCAATCCTCAATCCTCAATCCCCAGACCTCAAACATCAATATTCAACCCTCAGTTCTCGTCCTCAATCCACAACCCTCAATCCTCAATCCTCAATCTTCAATCATTAATATTCAATCTTCAATCCTCAATCCTCAATCCTCAATCCTCAATCCTCAATCCTCAATCCTCAATCTTCAATCCTCAATCCTCAAACCTCAATCCTCAATCCTCAACCCTCAATCCTCAATCCTCAATTTTCAATCCTCAATCCTCAATCCTCAATCCTCAATACTCAATCTTTAATCCTCAATACTGAAACTTCAATCCCCAATCCTCAATCCTCAATCCTCGATCCTCATTCTTCAATCCTCAATACCCAATCCTCAATCTTCAATCCTCAGTCCTCAATTCGCAATCCACAATCCTCAATCCTCAGACCTCAAGTATCAACACTCAACCCTCAGTCCTCGTCCTCAATACACAACCTTCAATAATCAATCCTCAGCCTTCAATACTCAATCCTCAACCCTCAATCCTCAGTCCTCAAACCTCAATCCTGAATCCTCAATCCTGAATCCTCAATCTTCAGCCCACAGTCCTCAACAATCAGTTGTCAATCCTCAATCCTCCATAGAATATCATCAATTCACAGTTTTCAATACTCAATACTCAATCTGCAATCTTCAAATCTCTATCCACAAACATCAATACTCATCACTCAACCCTCAACACTCAGTCCCCAATCCTCAATATTCAATCCTCAATCCTCAATCCTCAATCCACAATCCTCAACCTTCAATCCTCAATACTCAATCTTCAATCATCAATCCTCAATCCTCAATCCTTAATCCTCAATCCTCAATCCTCAATATTCAATACTCAATACCCAATCGTCAATCATCAATCCTCAATCCTCAATCCTCAGTCGTCAATCCTCAGTCATCAATCCTCAATCTTCAATACTCAATCGTCAATCCTTAGTCGTCAATACTCAATCCTCAATCCTCGTTCCTCAAACCTCAATCCTCAACCCTCAGTCTTCATCCTCAATTCTCAATTCTCAATCCTCAATCCACAATCCTCAATCCTCAATCTTCAATCCTCAATAATCGATCTCCAATCCTACATCCTCAATCCCCAATCCTCAATCCTTAATCCTCAGTCTTCAATCCTCAATCGCCAGTACTCAATCTTCAATCCTCAATGCTCAATCCTCAATCCTCAAGCCTCAGTCCTCAATCCTCAATCCTCAATCCTCAAACCTCAATCCTCGACCGTCGGTCCTCGTCCTCAATCCACAACCCTCAATCCTCAACCCTCAATCCTCAATCCTCAATCTTCAATCCTCAATCCTCAATCCTCAATCCTCAATACTCAATCTTTAATCCTCAATACTGAAACTTCAATCCCCAATCCTCAATCCTCAATCCTCGATCCTCATTCTTCCATCCTCAATACCCAATCCTCAATCTTCAATTCTCAATCCTCAATCCTCAGTCCTCAAACATCAATCCTGAATCCTCAATCCTGAATGCTCAATCTTCAGCCCACAGTCCTCAACAATCAGTTGTCAATCCTCAATCCTCCATAGAATATCATCAATTCACAGCTTTCAATACTCAATACTCAATCTGCAATCTTCAAATCTCTATCCACAAACATCAATTCTCATCACTCAACCCTCAACACTCAGTCCCCAATCCTCAATATTCAATCCTCAATCCTCAATACTCAATCCACAATCCTCAACTTTCAATCCTCAATACTCAATCTTCAATCCTCAATCCTCAATCCTCAATCCTTAATCCTCAATCCTCAATCCTCAATATTCAATACTCAATACCCAATCGTCAATCATCAATCCTCAATCCTCAATCCTCAGTCGTCAATCCTCAGTCATCAATCCTCAATCTTCAATACTCAATCGTCAATCCTTAGTCGTCATTCCTCAATCCTCAATCCTCGTTCCTCAAACCTCAATCCTCAACCCTCAGTCTTCATCCTCAATTCTCAATTCTCAATCCTAAATCCTCAATCCTCAGTCCTCAATCTTCAATCCTCAATAATCGATCTCCAATCCTACATCCTCAATCCCCAATCCTCAATCCTTAATCCTCAGTCTTCAATCCTCAATCGCCAGTCCTCAATCTTCAATCCTCAATGCTCAATCCTCAATCCTCAAGCCTCAGTCCTCAATCCTCAATCCTCAATCCTCAAACCTCAATCCTCAACCGTCGGTCCTCGTCCTCAATCCACAACCCTCAATCCTCAATCCTCAATATTCAATCATCAATAATCAATCGTCAATCCTCAATCATCAATCCTCAATCCTCTATCCTCAATCCTCAATATTCAACACTCAACCCTCAACCATAGATCCTCAATATTCAACCATCAAACCTCAATTCTCAATACTCAATAGAACATCCTGAATACTCATGGTTCAATACTCGATACAGAATATTCAATAATCTAATCTCAAACCTCAAGCATCAATCTCAACACTCAACCCTCAACACTCAGTCCTCTCCCTTCTATCCTACATCCTCAACCCTCAATCCTCAAGCGTCAATCCTCAATACTCAATCCTCAACCCTCAATCCTCAATCCTAAATCTTCAACCCTAAATACTCAATCTTCAATCCTCAATCCTCGATCCTCAATCCTCAATACTCTATACTCAATCCTCAATCCTCAACCCTCAATCCTCAACCCTCAATCCTAAATCCCTCAAACCTCAACCCACAATCCTCATTCCTCAAACCTCAATCCTCAACCCTCAGTCCTCATACTCAATTCTCAATTCTCAATCCTCAATCCTCAATCCTCAATCTTCAATCCTCAATAATCAATCTCCAATCCTAGATCCTCAATCCCCAATCTTCAATCCTTAATCCTCAATCTTCAATCCTCAATCCCCAGTCCTCAATGTCCAATCCTCAATGCTCAATCCTCAATCCTCAATCCTCAGTCCTCAATCCTCAATCCTCAATCTTGAATACTCAATCGTCAATCCTCAGTCCTCAATCCTCAATCTTCAATCCTCAATAATCAATCTCCAATCCTAGATCCTCAATCCCCAATCTTCAATCCTTAATCCTCAATCTTCAATCCTCAATCCTCAGTCATAAATCCTCAATCTTGAATACTCAATCGTCAATCCTCAGTCCTCAATCCTCAATCCTCAATCCTCGTTCTTCAAACCTCAATCCTCAACCCTCCGTCCTCATCCTCAATTCTCATTTCTCAATCCTCAGTCCTCAATCCTCAATCTTCAATCCCAATAATCAATCTCCAATCCTAGATCCTCTCAATCCCAAGTCCTCAATCCTTAATCCTCAATCTTCAATCCTCAATCGCCAGTCCTCAATCTTCAATCCTCTATGCTCAATCCTCAATCCTCAGCCTCAGACCTCAATCCTCAACCCTCAATCCTCAAACCTCAATTCTCGACCGTCAGTCCTCGTCCTCAATCCTCAACCCTCAATCCTCAATCCTCAACCTTCAATCATCAATAATCACTCTTCAATCCTCAATCATCAATCCTCAATCCTCAATCCTCAATCCTCAATCCTCAATATTCAACACTCAACCCTCAACCCTCAACCATCAATCCTCAATACTCATCCATCAATCCTCAATTCTCAATACTCAACAGAACATCCTGAATTCTCATGGTTCAATACTCAATCCACAATATTCAATAATCAAATCTCAAACCTCAAGCATCAATTCTCAACACTCAATCCTCAACACTCAGTCCTCTCTATTCAGTCCTACATCCTCATCCCTCAATCCTCAAGCGTCAATCCTCAATACTCAATCCTCAATCCTCAATCCTCAATCATCAATCTTCAATCCTCAATACTCAATCTTCAATCCTCAATCCTCAATCCTCAATCCTCAATCCTCAATCCTCAGACATCAATACTCAACCTTCAATCCTCAATACTCATTTTCGATCCTCAATCCTCAATTCTCAATCCTCAATACTCAATCCTCAATCCTCAAACCTCAATCCTCAGCCCTCAGTCCTCAAACCTCAATGCTCAATCCTCAATACCCAATCCTCAATCCTCAATCCTCAATCATCAATCCTCAATCATCAATGCTCAATCCTCGATCGTCAATCCTCAATCCTCAATCCTCAATCATCAATCCTCAATACTCAATCTTCAATCCTCAATCCTCAGTACTCAAACCTCAATCCTCAAACCTCAATCAGCAACCGTCAGTCCTCGTCCTCAATCATCAAACCTCAATCCTCAATCCTCAATATTCAATCCTCAATCCTCAATCCTCAATCCACAATCCTCAACCTTCAATCCTCAATACTCAATCTTCAGTCCTCAATCCTCAATCCTCAATCCTTAATCCTCAATCCTCAATCCTCAATATTCAATACTCAATACTCAATCGTCAATCATCAATCCTCAATCCTCAATCCTCAGTCGTCAATCCTCAGTCATAAATCCTCAATCTTCAATACTCAATCGTCAATCCTTAGTCGTCAATCCTAAATCCTCAATCCTCGTTCCTCAAACCTCAATCCTCAACCCTCAGTCTTCATCCTCAATTCTCAATTCTCAATCCTCAATCCTCAATCCTCAATCCTCAATCCTCAATCTTCAATCCTCAATAGTCAATCTCCAATCCTACATCCTCAATCCCCAATACTCAATCCTTAATCCTCAATCTTCAATCCTCAATCGCCAGTCCTCAATCTTCAATCCTCAATGCTTAATCCTCAATCCTCAAGAATCAGTCCTCAATCCTCAATCCTCAATCCTCAAACCTCAATCCTCAACCGTCGGTCCTCGTCCTCAATCCTCAACCCTCAATCCTCAATCCTCAATATTCAATCATCAATAATCGATCTTCAATCCTCAATCATCAATCCTCAATTCTCAATCCTCAATCCTCAATATTCAACACTCAACCCTCAACCATAAGTCCTGAATATTCAACCATCAATCCTCAATTCTCAATACTCAATAGAACATCCTGAATACTCATGGTTCAATACTCAATACAGAATATTCAATAATCAAATCTCAAACCTCAAGCATCAATTCTCAACACTCAACCCTCAACACTCAGTCGTCTCCCTTCTATCCTACACCCTCAACCCTCAATCCTCAAGCGTCAATCCTCAATACTCAATCTTCAACCCTCAATCCTCAATCCTCAATCTTCAATCCTCAATACTCAATCTTCAATCCTCAATCCTCAATCCTCAATCCTCAATACCCTATCCTCAATCCTCAATCCTCAACCCTCAATCCTCAACCCTCAATCCTCATCCCTCAAACCTCAATCCTCAACCCTCAGTCCTCATCCTCAATTATCTATTCTCAATTCTCAGTCCTCAATCCTCAATCCTCAATCTTCAATCCTCAATAATGAATCTCCAATGCTAGATCCTCAATCCCCAATCTTCAATCATTAATCCTCAATCCTCAGTCATAAATCCTCAATCTTCAATACTCAATCGTCAATCCTCTGTCCTCAATCCTCAATCCTCAATCCTCAATCCTCAATATTCGATCCTCAATACTCAACCTTCAATCCTCAATCCTCAATCCTCAATCCTCAATCCTCAGTCATAAATCCTCAATCTTCAATACTCAATCGTCAATCCCCAGTCCTCAATCCTCAACCCTTAATCCTCAAACCTCAATCCTCAACCGTCAGTCCTCGTCCTCAATCCTCAATCCTCAATCCTCAATCCTCAATCTTCAATCATCAATAATCAATCTTCAATCCTCAATCATCAATCCCCAATCCTCAATCCTCAATCCTCAGGCATCAATACTCAATCTTCAATACTCAATCCTCAATCCTCAATCCTCAATCCTCAATACTCAACCATCAATCCTCAATTCTCAATGCCCAATAAAATATCCTGAATTCTCAGGATTCTATACTCAAACCTCAAACCTCAACCCACAGCCCTCATTCTCAATCCTCAACCATCAATCCACAATCCTCAATATTCAATCCTCAATACTCAATCTTCAATACTCAATCCTCAATCCGCAATCCTCAATCCTCAATCCTCAGTCATAAATCCTCAATCTTCAATACTCAATCGTCAATCCTCAGTCCTCAATCGTCAAACCTCAATCCTCGTTCCTCAAACCTCAATCCTCAACCCTCAGTCCTCATCCTCAATTCTCAATTCTCAATCCTCAATACTCAATCCTCAATCGTCAATCCCCAATAATCAATCTCCAATCCTAGATCCTCAATCCCCAACCCTCAATCCTTAATACTCAATCTTCAAGCCTCAATCGCCAGTCTTCAATCTTCAATCCTCTAAGCTCAATCCTCAATCCTCAGCTTCAGTCCTCAATCCACAACCCTCAATCCTCAAACCTCAATCCTCAACCGTCAGTCCTCGTCCTCAATCCTCAACCCTCAATCCTCAATCCTCAATCTTCAATCATCAATAATCAATCTTCAATCCTCAATCATCAATCCTCAATCCTCAATTATCAATCCTCAGGCGTCAATACTTAATCTTCAATACTCAATCCTCAATCCTCAATCCTCAATCCTCAATCCTCAACACTCAATCCTCATTCCTCAAACCTCAACCCTCAACCCTAAGTCCTCATACTCAATTCTCAATTCTCAATCCTCAATCCTCAATCCTCAATCTTCAATCCTCAATAATCAATCTCCAATCCTAGATCCTCAATCCCCAATCTTAAATCCTTAATCCTCAATCTTCAACCCTCAATCCCCAATCCTCAATGTCCAATCCTCAATGCTCAATCCTCAATCCTCAATCCTCAATCCTCAATCCTCAATCTTCAATCCTCAGTACTCAATCTTCAGTCCCCAATCCTCAATCCTCAATCATCAATCCTCAATTCTCAATTCTCAATCCACAATCCTCAATACTCAATCTTCAATCCTCAATCATCAATCTCCTGTCCTAGATCCTCAATCCCCAATACTCTATCCTTAATCCTCAATATTCGATCCTCTATCCCCAGTCCACAATCTTCAATCCCCAAAAGCTCAATAATCAATCCTCAATCCTCAGTCCTCAATCGTCAATCATCAGTCCTCAATCTTCAATACTCAATCCTCAATCCTCAATCCTCAATCCTCAATCCTGAATCCTCAATCATCGATCCTGAATCTTCAATACTCAATCCTCAGTCCTCAATCCTTAATCCTCAATCGTCAATCCTCATTCTTCAATCCTCAATACCCAATCCTCAATCCTCAATCCTCAATCTTCAATCCTCAATCCCCAGTCCACAATCTTCAATCCTCAATGCTCAATCCTCAATCCTCAATCCTCAGTCATCAGTCCTCAATCCTCAATCCTTAAACCTCAATCCTCAACCGTCAGTCCTCGTCCTCAAACCTCAATCCCGAATCCTCAATCCTGAATTGTCAATCTTCAGCCCTCAGTCCTCAATCCTCAATCATCAATACTCAATGTTCAATCCTCAATACTCAACCATCAATCCTCAACCCTCAATCCTCAATCAACAATCCTCAATCCTCAATCATCAATCTTCAATCTTCAATACTCAATCTTCAATCCTCAATTCCCAATCCTCAATCGTCAATCCTCAATCCTCAATCCTCAGTCATCAATCCTCAATCTTCAATACTAAATCCTCAATCCTCAATCCTCAATCCTCAATCCTCAACACTAAACCTTCAATCCTCCATACTCAATCTTCAATCCTCAATCCTCAATCATCAATCCTCAATTCTCAATCCTCAGTCATCAATCCTCAATCTTCAATACTCAATCCTCAATCCTCAATCCTCAATCCTCAATCCTCAGTCCTCAATCCACAATCATCAATCCTCAATCTTCGATACTCAATCCTCAATCCTCAATCCTCAATCCTCAGTACTCGATCTTCAACCCTCAATCCTCAATCCTCAATCCTCAACCCTCAGCCCTCATCCTCAACCCTCAATCCTGAATCCTCTATCCTCAATCTTCAATCCTCAATACTCAGTCTTCAATCCTCAATCCTCAATCCTCAATCCTCAATCCTCAATTCTCAATCCTCAATCCTCAACCCTCAGCCCTCACCCTCAATCCTCAATCCTGAATCCTCAATCCTCAATCTTCAATCCTCAATACTCAGCCTTCAATCCTCAATCCTCTATCCTCAATCCTCAGTCCTCAATCCACATTCAACAATCCTCAATCTTCAATACTCAATCCTCAATCCTCAATCCTCAACTCACAATCCTCAATCCTCCGTCCTCAGTCCTCAAACCTCAGTCCTCAAACCTCAGCCATCATCCTCAGTCGTCAATCCTCGTTCCTCAATCCTCAATCCTCAATCTTCAATCCTCGACCCTCAGCCCTCATCCTCAATCCTCAATCCTGAATCCTCTATCCTCAATCTTCAATCCTCAATCCTGAATCCTCTATCCTCAATCTTCAATCCTCAATACTCAGTCTTCAATCCTCAATCCTCAATCCTCAATCCTCAATCCTCAATTCTCAATTCTCAATCCTCAACCCTCAGCCCTCATCCTCAATCCTCAATCCTGAATCCTCTATCCTCAATCTTCAATCCTCAATCCTCAATTCTCAATCCTCATTCCTCAAACCTCAATCCTCAACCCTCAGTCCTCATCCTCAATTCTCAATTCTAAACCCTCAACCCTCAATCCTCAATCTTCAATCCTCAATAATCAATCATCAATACTCAGTCTTCAATCCTCAATCCTCAATCCTCAATCCTCAGTCCGCAATCCTCAATCATCAATCCTCAATCTTCAATAATCAATCCTCAATCCTCAATCCTCAATCCTCAATACTCAACCTTCAATCCTCCATACTCAATCTTCAATCCTCAATCCTCAATCATCAATCCTCAATCCTCAATCCTCAGTCATCAATCCACAATCTTCAATACTCAATCCTCAATCCTCAATCCTCAGTCCTCAATCCACAATCATCACTCCTCAATCTTCAATACTCAATCCTCAATCCTCAATCCTCAATCCTCAATACTCAATCTTCAATCCTCAATCCTCAATCCTCAATCCTCAACCCTCAGCCCTCATCCTCAATCCTCAATTCTGAATCCTCAATCCTCAATCTTCAATCCTCAATTCTCAATCCTCAGTCCTCAATCCTCAATCATCAATACTCAATGTTCAATCCTCAATACTCAACATTCAATCCTCAACCCTCAATCCTCAATCAACAATCCTCAATCCTCAATCATCAATCTTCAATCTTCAATACTCAATCTTCAATCCTCAATTCCCAGTCCTCAATCGTCAATCCTCAATACTCAATCCTCAATCCTCAATCCTCAATCCTCAGTACTCGATCTTCAATCCTCAATCCTCAATCCTCAATCCTCAGTACTCGATCTTCAATCCTCAATCCTCAATCCTCAATCCTCAACCCTCAGCCCTCGTCCTCAATCCTCAATCCTGAATCGTCTATCCTCAATCTTCAATCCTCAATACTCAGTCTTCAATCCTCAGTCCTCAATCCTCAATCCTCAATCCTCAATTCTCAATCCTCAATCCTCAACCCTCACCCTCACCCTCAATCCTCAATCCTGAATCCTCAATCCTCAATCTTCAATCCTCAGTACTCGATCTTCAATCCTCAATCCTCAATCCTCAGTCATCAATCCTCAATCTTCAATACTCAATCCTCAATCCTCAATCCTCAATCCTCAATCCTCAGTCCTCAATCCACAATCATCAATCCTCAATCTTCAATACTCAATCCTCAATCCTCAATCCTCAATCCTCAGTACTCGATCTTCAATCCTCAATCCTCAATCCTCAATCCTCAACCCTCAGCCCTCATCCTCAATCCTCAATCCTGAATCGTCTATCCTCAATCTTCAATCCTCAATACTCAGTCTTCAATCCTCAGTCCTCAATCCTCAATCCTCAATCCTCAATTCTCAATCCTCAATCCTCAACCCTCACCCTCACCCTCAATCCTCAATCCTGAATCCTCAATCCTCAATCTTCAATCCTCAGTACTCGATCTTCAATCCTCAATCCTCAATCCTCAATCCTCAACCCTCAGCCCTCATCCTCAATCCTCAATCCTGAATCCTCTATCCTCAATCTTCAATCCTCAATACTCAGTCTTCAATCCTCAATCCTCAATCCTCAATCCTCAATCCTCAATTCTCAATCCTCAATCCTCAACCCTCAGCCCTCACCCTCAATCCTCAATCCTGAATCCTCAATCCTCAATCTTCAATCCTCAATACTCAGCCTTCAATCCTCAATCCTCTATCCTCAATCCTCAATCCTCAACACTCAATCCTCATTCCTCAAACCTCAACCCTCAACCCTAAGTCCTCATACTCAATTCTCAATTCTCAATCCTCAATCCTCAATCCTCAATCTTCAATCCTCAATAATCAATCTCCAATCCAAGATCCTCAATCCCCAATCTTAAATCCTTAATCCTCAATCTTCAACCCTCAATCCCCAATCCTCAATGTCCAATCCTCAATGCTCAATCCTCAATCCTCAATCCTCAATCCTCAATCCTCAATCTTCAATCCTCAGTACTCAATCTTCAGTCCCCAATCCTCAATCCTCAATCATCAATTCTCAATTCTCAATTCTCAATCCACAATCCTCAATACTCAATCTTCAATCCTCAATCATCAATCTCCTGTCCTAGATCCTCAATCCCCAATACTCTATCCTTAATCCTCAATATTCGATCCTCTATCCCCAGTCCACAATCTTCAATCCCCAAAAGCTCAATAATCAATCCTCAATCCTCAGTCCTCAATCGTCAATCATCAGTCCTCAATCTTCAATACTCAATCCTCAATCCTCAATCCTCAATCCTCAATCCTGAATCCTCAATCATCGATCCTGAATCTTCAATACTCAATCCTCAGTCCTCAATCCTTAATCCTCAATCGTCAATCCTCATTCTTCAATCCTCAATACCCAATCCTCAATCCTCAATCCTCAATCTTCAATCCTCAATCCCCAGTCCACAATCTTCAATCCTCAATGCTCAATCCTCAATCCTCAATCCTCAGTCATCAGTCCTCAATCCTCAATCCTCAAACCTCAATCCTCAACCGTCAGTCCTCGTCCTCAAACCTCAATCCCGAATCCTCAATCCTGAATCGTCAATCTTCAGCCCTCAGTCCTCAATCAACAATCCTCAATCCTCAATCATCAATCTTCAATCTTCAATACTCAATCTTCAATCCTCAATTCCCAATCCTCAATCGTCAATCCTCAATCCTCAATCCTCAGTCATCAATCCTCAATCTTCAATACTAAATCCTCAATCCTCAATCCTCAATCCTCAATCCTCAACACTAAACCTTCAATCCTCCATACTCAATCTTCAATCCTCAATCCTCAATCATCAATCCTCAATTCTCAATCCTCAGTCATCAATCCTCAATCTTCAATACTCAATCCTCAATCCTCAATCCTCAATCCTCAATCCTCAGTCCTCAATCCACAATCATCAATCCTCAATCTTCGATACTCAATCCTCAATCCTCAATCCTCAATCCTCAGTACTCGATCTTCAACCCTCAATCCTCAATCCTCAATCCTCAACCCTCAGCCCTCATCCTCAACCCTCAATCCTGAATCCTCTATCCTCAATCTTCAATCCTCAATACTCAGTCTTCAATCCTCAATCCTCAATCCTCAATCCTCAATCCTCAATTCTCAATCCTCAATCCTCAACCCTCAGCCCTCACCCTCAATCCTCAATCCTGAATCCTCAATCCTCAATCTTCAATCCTCAATACTCAGCCTTCAATCCTCAATCCTCTATCCTCAATCCTCAGTCCTCAATCCACAATCAACAATCCTCAATCTTCAATACTCAATCCTCAATCCTCAATCCTCAACTCACAATCCTCAATCCTCCGTCCTCAGTCCTCAAACCTCAGTCCTCAAACCTCAGCCATCATCCTCAGTCGTCAATCCTCGTTCCTCAATCCTCAATCCTCAATCTTCAATCCTCGACCCTCAGCCCTCATCCTCAATCCTCAATCCTGAATCCTCTATCCTCAATCTTCAATCCTCAATCCTGAATCCTCTATCCTCAATCTTCAATCCTCAATACTCAGTCTTCATTCCTCAATCCTCAATCCTCAATCCTCAATCCTCAATTCTCAATTCTCAATCCTCAACCCTCAGCCCTCATCCTCAATCCTCAATCCTGAATCCTCTATCCTCAATCTTCAATCCTCAATCCTCAATTCTCAATCCTCATTCCTCAAACCTCAATCCTCAACCCTCAGTCCTCATCCTCAATTCTCAATTCTAAACCCTCAACCCTCAATCCTCAATCTTCAATCCTCAATAATCAATCATCAATACTCAGTCTTCAATCCTCAATCCTCAATCCTCAATCCTCAGTCCGCAATCCTCAATCATCAATCCTCAATCTTCAATAATCAATCCTCAATCCTCAATCCTCAATCCTCAATACTCAACCTTCAATCCTCCATACTCAATCTTCAATCCTCAATCCTCTATCCGCAATCCTCAGTCCTCAATCCACAATCATCAATCCTCAATCTTCAATACTCAATCCTCAATCCTCAATCCTCCGTCCTCAGTCCTCAAACCTCAGTCCTCAAACCTCAGCCATCATCCTCAGTCGTCAATCCTCGTTCCTCAATCCTCAATCCTCAATCTTCAATCCTCAACCCTCAGCCCTCATCCTCAATCCTCAATCCTGAATCCTCTATCCTCTATCTTCAATCCTCAATCCTGAATCCTCTATCCTCAATCTTCAATCCTCAATACTCAGTCTTCAATCCTCAATCCTCAATCCTCAATCCTCAATCCTCAATTCTCAATTCTCAATCCTCAACCCTCAGCCCTCATCCTCAATCCTCAATCCTGAATCCTCTATCCTCAATCTTCAATCCTCAATCCTCAATTCTCAATCCTCATTCCTCAAACCTCAATCCTCAACCCTCAGTCCTCATCCTCAATTATCAATTCTAAACCCTCAACCCTCAATCCTCAATCTTCAATCCTCAATAATCAATCATCAATACTCAGTCTTCAATCCTCAATCCTCAATCCCCAATCCTCAGTCCGCAATCCTCAATCATCAATCCTCAATCTTCAATAATCAATCCTCAATCCTCAATCCTCAATCCTCAATACTCAACCTTCAATCCTCCATACTCAATCTTCAATACTCAATCCTCAATCATCAATCCTCAATCCTCAATCCTCAGTCATCAATCCACAATCTTCAATACTCAATCCTCAATCCTCAATCCTCAGTCCTCAATCCACAATCATCACTCCTCAATCTTCAATACTCAATCCTCAATCCTCAATCCTCAATCCTCAATCCTCAATACTCAATCTTCAATCCTCAATCCTCAATCCTCAATCCTCAACCCTCAGCCCTCATCCTCAATCCTCAATTCTGAATCCTCAATCCTCAATCTTCAATCCTCAATTCTCAATCCTCAGTCCTCAATCCTCAATCCTCAGTCCTCAATCCACAATCATCACTCCTCAATCTTCAATACTCAATCCTCAATCCTCAATCCTCAATCCTCAATCCTCAATACTCAATCTTCAATCCTCAATCCTCAATCCTCAATCCTCAACCCTCAGCCCTCATCCTCAATCCTCAATTCTGAATCCTCAATCCTCAATCTTCAATCCTCAATTCTCAATCCTCAGTCCTCAATCCTCAATCATCAATACTCAATGTTCAATCCTCAATACTCAACATTCAATCCTCAACCCTCAATCCTCAATCAACAATCCTCAATCCTCAATCATCAATCTTCAATCTTCAATACTCAATCTTCAATCCTCAATTCCCAGTCCTCAATCGTCAATCCTCAATCCTCAACCCTCAGTCATCAATCCTCAATCTTCAATACTAAATCCTCAATCCTCAATCCTCAATCCCCAAACCTCAATACTAAACCTTCAATCCTCCATACTCAATCTTCAATCCTCAATTCTCAATTATCAATCCTCAATCCTCAATCCTCAGTCATCAATCCTCAATCTTCAATACTCAATCCTCAATCCTCAATCCTCAATCCTCAATCCTCAGTCCTCAATCCACAATCATCAATCCTCAATCTTCAATACTCAATCCTCAATCCTCAATCCTCAATCCTCAGTACTCGATCTTCAATCCTCAATCCTCAATCCTCAATCCTGTATCGTCTATCCTCAATCTTCAATCCTCAATACTCAGTCTTCAATCCTCAGTCCTCAATCCTCAATCCTCAATCCTCAATTCTCAATCCTCAATCCTCAACCCTCAGCCCTCACCCTCAATCCTCAATCCTGAATCCTCAATCCTCAATCTTCAATCCTCAGTACTCGATCTTCAATCCTCAATCCTCAATCCTCAATCCTCAACCCTCAGCCCTCATCCTCAATCCTCAATCCTGAATCCTCTATCCTCAATCTTCAATCCTCAATACTCAGTCTTCAATCCTCAATCCTCAATCCTCAATCCTCAATCCTCAATTCTCAATCCTCAATCCTCAACCCTCAGCCCTCACACTCAATCCTCAATCCTGAATCCTCAATCCTCAATCTTCAATCCTTAATACTCAGCCTTCAATCCTCAATCCTCTATCCTCAATCCTCAGTCCACAATCCACAATCATCAATCCTCAATCTTCAATACTCAATCCTCAATCCTCAATCCTCAACTCACAATCCTCAATCCTCCGTCCTCAGTCCTCAAACCTCAGTCCTCAAACCTCAGCCATCATCCTCAGTCGTCAATCCTGGTTCCTCAATCCTCAATCCTCAATCTTCAATCCTCAACCCTCAGCCCTCATCCTCAATCCTCAATCCTGAATCCTCTATCCTCTATCTTCAATCCTCAATCCTCAATTCTCAATCCTCATTCCTCAAACCTCAATCCTCAACCCTCAGTCCTCATCCTCAATTCTCAATTCTAAACCCTCAACCCTCAATCCTCAATCTTCAATCCTCAATAATCAATCATCAATACTCAGTCTTCAATCCTCAATCCTCAATCCTCAATCCTCAGTCCGCAATCCTCAATCATCAATCCTCAATCTTCAATAATCAATCCTCAATCCTCAATCCTCAATCCTCAATACTCAACCTTCAATCCTCCATACTCAATCTTCAATCCTCAATCCTCAATCATCAATCCTCAATCCTCAATCCTCAGTCATCAATCCACAATCTTCAATACTCAATCCTCAATCCTCAATCCTCAGTCCTCAATCCACAATCATCACTCCTCAATCTTCAATACTCAATCCTCAATCCTCAATCCTCAATCCTCAATCCTCAATACTCAATCTTCAATCCTCAATCCTCAATCCTCAATCCTCAACCCTCAGCCCTCATCCTCAATCCTCAATTCTGAATCCTCAATCCTCAATCTTCAATCCTCAATTCTCAATCCTCAGTCCTCAATCCTCAATCATCAATACTCAATGTTCAATCCTCAATACTCAACATTCAATCCTCAACACTCAATCCTCAATCAACAATCCTCAATCCTCAATCATCAATCTTCAATCTTCAATACTCAATCTTCAATCCTCAATTCCCAGTCCTCAATCGTCAATCCTCAATCCTCAACCCTCAGTCATCAATCCTCAATCTTCAATACTAAATCCTCAATCCTCAATCCTCAATCCCCAAACCTCAATACTAAACCTTCAATCCTCCATACTCAATCTTCAATCCTCAATTCTCAATTATCAATCCTCAATCCTCAATCCTCAGTCATCAATCCTCAATCTTCAATACTCAATCCTCAATCCTCAATCCTCAATCCTCAATCCTCAGTCCTCAATCCACAATCATCAATCCTCAATCTTCAATACTCAATCCTCAATCCTCAATCCTCAATCCTCAGTACTCGATCTTCAATCCTCAATCCTCAATCCTCAATCCTCAACCCTCAGCCCTCATCCTCAATCCTCAATCCTGAATCGTCTATCCTCAATCTTCAATCCTCAATACTCAGTCTTCAATCCTCAGTCCTCAATCCTCAATCCTCAATCCTCAATTCTCAATCCTCAATCCTCAACCCTCAGCCCTCACCCTCAATCCTCAATCCTGAATCCTCAATCCTCAATCTTCAATCCTCAGTACTCGATCTTCAATCCTCAATCCTCAATCCTCAATCCTCAACCCTCAGCCCTCATCCTCAATCCTCAATCCTGAATCCTCTATCCTCAATCTTCAATCCTCAATACTCAGTCTTCAATCCTCAATCCTCAATCCTCAATCCTCAATCCTCAATTCTCAATCCTCAATCCTCAACCCTCAGCCCTCACACTCAATCCTCAATCCTGAATCCTCAATCCTCAATCTTCAATCCTTAATACTCAGCCTTCAATCCTCAATCCTCTATCCTCAATCCTCAGTCCTCAATCCACAATCATCAATCCTCAATCTTCAATACTCAATCCTCAATCCTCAATCCTCAACTCACAATCCTCAATCCTCAGTCCTCAGTCCTCAAACCTCAGTCCTCAAACCTCAGCCATTATCCTCAGTCGTCAATCCTCGTTCCTCAATCCTCAATCCTCAATCTTCAATCCTCAACCCTCAGCCCTCATCCTCAATCCTCAATCCTGAATCCTCTATCCTCAATCTTCAATCCTCAATCCTGAATCCTCTATCCTCAATCTTCAATCCTCAATACTCAGTCTTCAATCCTCAATCCTCAATCCTCAATCCTCAATCCTCAATTCTCAATTCTCAATCCTCAACCCTCAGCCCTCATCCTCAATCCTCAATCCTGAATCCTCTATCATCAATCTTCAATCCTCAATCCTCAATTCTCAATCCTCAATCCTGAATCCTCTATCCTCAACCTTCAATCCTCAATCCTCAATTCTCAATCCTCATTCCTCAAACCTCAATCCTCAACCCTCAGTCCTCATCCTCAATTCTCAATTCTAAACCCTCAACCCTCAATCCTCAATCTTCAATCCTCAATAATCAATCATCAATACTCAGTCTTCAATCCTCAATCCTCAATCCTCAATCCTCAGTCCGCAATCCTCAATCATCAATCCTCAATCTTCAATAATCAATCCTCAATCCTCAATCCTCAATCCTCAATACTCAACCTTCAATCCTCCATACTCAATCTTCAATCCTCAATCCTCAATCATCAATCCTCAATCCTCAATCCTCAGTCATCAATCCACAATCTTCAATACTCAATCCTCAATCCTCAATCCTCAGTCCTCAATCCACAATCATCACTCCTCAATCTTCAATACTCAATCCTCAATCCTCAATCCTCAATCCTCAATACTCAATCTTCAATCCTCAATCCTCAATCCTCAATCCTCAACCCTCAGCCCTCATCCTCAATCCTCAATTCTGAATCCTCAATCCTCAATCTTCAATCCTCAATCCTCAGTCCTCAATCCACAATCATCAATCCTCAATCTTCAATACTCAATCCTCAATCCTCAATCCTCAATCATCAATCTTCAATCTTCAATACTCAATCTTCAATCCTCAATTCCCAGTCCTCAATCGTCAATCCTCAATCCTCAACCCTCAGTCATCAATCCTCAATCTTCAATACTAAATCCTCAATCCTCAATCCTCAATCCCCAAACCTCAATACTAAACCTTCAATCCTCCATACTCAATCTTCAATCCTCAATTCTCAATTATCAATCCTCAATCCTCAATCCTCAGTCATCAATCCTCAATCTTCAATACTCAATCCTCAATCCTCAATCCTCAATCCTCAATCCTCAGTCCTCAATCCACAATCATCAATCCTCAATCTTCAATACTCAATCCTCAATCCTCAATCCTCAATCCTCAGTACTCGATCTTCAATCCTCAATCCTCAATCCTCAATCCTCAACCCTCAGCCCTCATCCTCAATCCTCAATCCTGAATCGTCTATCCTCAATCTTCAATCCTCAATACTCAGTCTTCAATCCTCAGTCCTCAATCCTCAATCCTCAATCCTCAATTCTCAATCCTCAATCCTCAACCCTCAGCCCTCACCCTCAATCCTCAATCCTGAATCCTCAATCCTCAATCTTCAATCCTCAGTACTCGATCTTCAATCCTCAATCCTCAATCCTCAATCCTCAACCCTCAGCCCTCATCCTCAATCCTCAATCCTGAATCCTCTATCCTCAATCTTCAATCCTCAATACTCAGTCTTCAATCCTCAATCCTCAATCCTCAATCCTCAATCCTCAATTCTCAATCCTCAATCCTCAACCCTCAGCCCTCACACTCAATCCTCAATCCTGAATCCTCAATCCTCAATCTTCAATCCTTAATACTCAGCCTTCAATCCTCAATCCTCTATCCTCAATCCTCAGTCCTCAATCCACAATCATCAATCCTCAATCTTCAATACTCAATCCTCAATCCTCAATCCTCAACTCACAATCCTCAATCCTCAGTCCTCAGTCCTCAAACCTCAGTCCTCAAACCTCAGCCATTATCCTCAGTCGTCAATCCTCGTTCCTCAATCCTCAATCCTCAATCTTCAATCCTCAACCCTCAGCCCTCATCCTCAATCCTCAATCCTGAATCCTCTATCCTCAATCTTCAATCCTCAATCCTGAATCCTCTATCCTCAATCTTCAATCCTCAATACTCAGTCTTCAATCCTCAATCCTCAATCCTCAATCCTCAATCCTCAATTCTCAATTCTCAATCCTCAACCCTCAGCCCTCATCCTCAATCCTCAATCCTGAATCCTCTATCATCAATCTTCAATCCTCAATCCTCAATTCTCAATCCTCATTCCTCAAACCTCAATCCTCAACCCTCAGTCCTCATCCTCAATTCTCAATTCTAAACCCTCAACCCTCAATCCTCAATCTTCAATCCTCAATAATCAATCATCAATACTCAGTCTTCAATCCTCAATCCTCAATCCTCAATCCTCAATCCTCAATCCTCAATACTCAATCTTCAATCCTCAATCCTCAATCCTCATTCCTCAACCCTCAGCCCTCATCCTCAATCCTCAATTCTGAATCCTCAATCCTCAATCTTCAATCCTCAATTCTCAATCCTCAATCCTCAACCCTCAGCCCTCATCCTCAATCCTCAATTCTAAACCCTCAACCCTCAATCCTCAATCTTCAATCCTCAATAATCAATCATCAATACTCAGTCTTCAATCCTCAATCCTCAATCCTCAATCCTCAGTCCGCAATCCTCAATCATCAATCCTCAATCTTCAATAATCAATCCTCAATCCTCAATCCTCAATCCTCAATACTCAACCTTCAATCCTCCATACTCAATCTTCAATCCTCAATCCTCAATCATCAATCCTCAATCCTCAATCCTCAGTCATCAATCCACAATCTTCAATACTCAATCCTCAATCCTCAATCCTCAGTCCTCAATCCACAATCATCACTCCTCAATCTTCAATACTCAATCCTCAATCCTCAATCCTCAATCCTCAATCCTCAATACTCAATCTTCAATCCTCAATCCTCAATCCTCAATCCTCAACCCTCAGCCCTCATCCTCAATCCTCAATTCTGAATCCTCAATCCTCAATCTTCAATCCTCAATTCTCAATCCTCAGTCCTCAATCCTCAATCATCAATACTCAATGTTCAATCCTCAATACTCAACATTCAATCCTCAACACTCAATCCTCAATCAACAATCCTCAATCCTCAATCATCAATCTTCAATCTTCAATACTCAATCTTCAATCCTCAATTCCCAGTCCTCAATCGTCAATCCTCAATCCTCAACCCTCAGTCATCAATCCTCAATCTTCAATACTAAATCCTCAATCCTCAATCCTCAATCCCCAAACCTCAATACTAAACCTTCAATCCTCCATACTCAATCTTCAATCCTCAATTCTCAATTATCAATCCTCAATCCTCAATCCTCAGTCATCAATCCTCAATCTTCAATACTCAATCCTCAATCCTCAATCCTCAATCCTCAATCCTCAGTCCTCAATCCACAATCATCAATCCTCAATCTTCAATACTCAATCCTCAATCCTCAATCCTCAATCCTCAGTACTCGATCTTCAATCCTCAATCCTCAATCCTCAATCCTCAACCCTCAGCCCTCATCCTCAATCCTCAATCCTGAATCGTCTATCCTCAATCTTCAATCCTCAATACTCAGTCTTCAATCCTCAGTCCTCAATCCTCAATCCTCAATCCTCAATTCTCAATCCTCAATCCTCAACCCTCAGCCCTCACCCTCAATCCTCAATCCTGAATCCTCAATCCTCAATCTTCAATCCTCAGTACTCGATCTTCAATCCTCAATCCTCAATCCTCAATCCTCAACCCTCAGCCCTCATCCTCAATCCTCAATTCTGAATCCTCAATCCTCAATCTTCAATCCTCAATCCTCAGTCCTCAATCCACAATCATCAATCCTCAATCTTCAATACTCAATCCTCAATCCTCAATCCTCAATCATCAATCTTCAATCTTCAATACTCAATCTTCAATCCTCAATTCCCAGTCCTCAATCGTCAATCCTCAATCCTCAACCCTCAGTCATCAATCCTCAATCTTCAATACTAAATCCTCAATCCTCAATCCTCAATCCCCAAACCTCAATACTAAACCTTCAATCCTCCATACTCAATCTTCAATCCTCAATTCTCAATTATCAATCCTCAATCCTCAATCCTCAGTCATCAATCCTCAATCTTCAATACTCAATCCTCAATCCTCAATCCTCAATCCTCAATCCTCAGTCCTCAATCCACAATCATCAATCCTCAATCTTCAATACTCAATCCTCAATCCTCAATCCTCAATCCTCAGTACTCGATCTTCAATCCTCAATCCTCAATCCTCAATCCTCAACCCTCAGCCCTCATCCTCAATCCTCAATCCTGAATCGTCTATCCTCAATCTTCAATCCTCAATACTCAGTCTTCAATCCTCAGTCCTCAATCCTCAATCCTCAATCCTCAATTCTCAATCCTCAATCCTCAACCCTCAGCCCTCACCCTCAATCCTCAATCCTGAATCCTCAATCCTCAATCTTCAATCCTCAGTACTCGATCTTCAATCCTCAATCCTCAATCCTCAATCCTCAACCCTCAGCCCTCATCCTCAATCCTCAATCCTGAATCCTCTATCCTCAATCTTCAATCCTCAATACTCAGTCTTCAATCCTCAATCCTCAATCCTCAATCCTCAATCCTCAATTCTCAATCCTCAATCCTCAACCCTCAGCCCTCACACTCAATCCTCAATCCTGAATCCTCAATCCTCAATCTTCAATCCTTAATACTCAGCCTTCAATCCTCAATCCTCTATCCTCAATCCTCAGTCCTCAATCCACAATCATCAATCCTCAATCTTCAATACTCAATCCTCAATCCTCAATCCTCAACTCACAATCCTCAATCCTCAGTCCTCAGTCCTCAAACCTCAGTCCTCAAACCTCAGCCATTATCCTCAGTCGTCAATCCTCGTTCCTCAATCCTCAATCCTCAATCTTCAATCCTCAACCCTCAGCCCTCATCCTCAATCCTCAATCCTGAATCCTCTATCCTCAATCTTCAATCCTCAATCCTGAATCCTCTATCCTCAATCTTCAATCCTCAATACTCAGTCTTCAATCCTCAATCCTCAATCCTCAATCCTCAATCCTCAATTCTCAATTCTCAATCCTCAACCCTCAGCCCTCATCCTCAATCCTCAATCCTGAATCCTCTATCATCAATCTTCAATCCTCAATCCTCAATTCTCAATCCTCATTCCTCAAACCTCAATCCTCAACCCTCAGTCCTCATCCTCAATTCTCAATTCTAAACCCTCAACCCTCAATCCTCAATCTTCAATCCTCAATAATCAATCATCAATACTCAGTCTTCAATCCTCAATCCTCAATCCTCAATCCTCAATCCTCAATCCTCAATACTCAATCTTCAATCCTCAATCCTCAATCCTCATTCCTCAACCCTCAGCCCTCATCCTCAATCCTCAATTCTGAATCCTCAATCCTCAATCTTCAATCCTCAATTCTCAATCCTCAATCCTCAACCCTCAGCCCTCATCCTCAATCCTCAATTCTAAACCCTCAACCCTCAATCCTCAATCTTCAATCCTCAATAATCAATCATCAATACTCAGTCTTCAATCCTCAATCCTCAATCCTCAATCCTCAGTCCGCAATCCTCAATCATCAATCCTCAATCTTCAATAATCAATCCTCAATCCTCAATCCTCAATCCTCAATACTCAACCTTCAATCCTCCATACTCAATCTTCAATCCTCAATCCTCAATCATCAATCCTCAATCCTCAATCCTCAGTCATCAATCCACAATCTTCAATACTCAATCCTCAATCCTCAATCCTCAGTCCTCAATCCACAATCATCACTCCTCAATCTTCAATACTCAATCCTCAATCCTCAATCCTCAATCCTCAATCCTCAATACTCAATCTTCAATCCTCAATCCTCAATCCTCAATCCTCAACCCTCAGCCCTCATCCTCAATCCTCAATTCTGAATCCTCAATCCTCAATCTTCAATCCTCAATTCTCAATCCTCAGTCCTCAATCCTCAATCATCAATACTCAATGTTCAATCCTCAATACTCAACATTCAATCCTCAACACTCAATCCTCAATCAACAATCCTCAATCCTCAATCATCAATCTTCAATCTTCAATACTCAATCTTCAATCCTCAATTCCCAGTCCTCAATCGTCAATCCTCAATCCTCAACCCTCAGTCATCAATCCTCAATCTTCAATACTAAATCCTCAATCCTCAATCCTCAATCCCCAAACCTCAATACTAAACCTTCAATCCTCCATACTCAATCTTCAATCCTCAATTCTCAATTATCAATCCTCAATCCTCAATCCTCAGTCATCAATCCTCAATCTTCAATACTCAATCCTCAATCCTCAATCCTCAATCCTCAATCCTCAGTCCTCAATCCACAATCATCAATCCTCAATCTTCAATACTCAATCCTCAATCCTCAATCCTCAATCCTCAGTACTCGATCTTCAATCCTCAATCCTCAATCCTCAATCCTCAACCCTCAGCCCTCATCCTCAATCCTCAATCCTGAATCGTCTATCCTCAATCTTCAATCCTCAATACTCAGTCTTCAATCCTCAGTCCTCAATCCTCAATCCTCAATCCTCAATTCTCAATCCTCAATCCTCAACCCTCAGCCCTCACCCTCAATCCTCAATCCTGAATCCTCAATCCTCAATCTTCAATCCTCAGTACTCGATCTTCAATCCTCAATCCTCAATCCTCAATCCTCAACCCTCAGCCCTCATCCTCAATCCTCAATCCTGAATCCTCTATCCTCAATCTTCAATCCTCAATACTCAGTCTTCAATCCTCAATCCTCAATCCTCAATCCTCAATCCTCAATTCTCAATCCTCAATCCTCAACCCTCAGCCCTCACACTCAATCCTCAATCCTGAATCCTCAATCCTCAATCTTCAATCCTTAATACTCAGCCTTCAATCCTCAATCCTCTATCCTCAATCCTCAGTCCTCAATCCACAATCATCAATCCTCAATCTTCAATACTCAATCCTCAATCCTCAATCCTCAACTCACAATCCTCAATCCTCAGTCCTCAGTCCTCAAACCTCAGTCCTCAAACCTCAGCCATTATCCTCAGTCGTCAATCCTCGTTCCTCAATCCTTAATCCTCAATCTTCAATCCTCAACCCTCAGCCCTCATCCTCAATCCTCAATCCTGAATCCTCTATCCTCAATCTTCAATCCTCAATCCTGAATCCTCTATCCTCAATCTTCAATCCTCAATACTCAGTCTTCAATCCTCAATCCTCAATCCTCAATCCTCAATCCTCAATCCTCAAACCTCAATCCTCAACCGTCAGTCCTCGTCCTCAATCCTCAAACCTCAATCCTCAATCCTCAATATTCAATCATCAATACTCAATCTTCAATCCTCAATCCTCTATCCTCAATCCTCAATCCTCAATCCTCAATACTCAACACACAACCCTCAGCCATCAATCCTCAATACTCAACTATCAATTCTCAATTCTCAATACTCAATAGAATATCCTGAATTCTCATGGTTTAATACTCAATCGTCAATCGTCAATCCTCAATCCCCAATCCTCAATCTTCAATCCTCAATCCTCAACCCTCAATCCTCAATCCTCAATCCTCAATCTTCAATCCTCAATACTCAATCTTCAATCCTCAATCCTCAATCCTCAATCCTCAATCCTCAATCCTCAATCCTCAATCCTCAATCCTCAATCCTCAATCCTCAATCCTCAATCCTCAATACTCAATCTGCAATCCTCAATCCTCAATCCTCAATCCTCAATCCTCATTCTTCAATCCTCAATACCCAATCCTCAGTCTTCAATCCTCAATCCTCAATCCTCAATTCTCAATCCTCAATCCTCAATCCCCAGACCTCAAACATCAATATTCAACCCTCAGTTCTCGTCCTCAATCCACAACCCTCAATCCTCAATCCTCAATCTTCAATCATTAATATTCAATCTTCAATCCTCAATCCTCAATCCTCAATCCTCAATCCTCAACCCTCAATCCTCAATCTTCAATCCTCAATCCTCAAACCTCAATCCTCAATCCTCAACCCTCAATCCTCAATCCTCAATCTTCAATCCTCAATCCTCAATCCTCAATCCTCAATACTCAATCTTTAATCCTCAATACTGAAACTTCAATCCCCAATCCTCAATCCTCAATCCTGGATCCTCATTCTTCAATCCTCAATACCCAATCCTCAATCTTCAATCCTCAGTCCTCAATTCGCAATCCACAATCCTCAATCCTCAGACCTCAAGTATCAACACTCAACCCTCAGTCCTCGTCCTCAATACACAACCTTCAATAATCAATCCTCAGCCTTCAATACTCAATCCTCTATCCTCAATCCTGAGTCCTCAAACCTCAATCCTGAATCCTCAATCCTGAATCCTCAATCTTCAGCCCACAGTCCTCAACAATCAGTTGTCAATCCTCAATCCTCCATAGAATATCATCAATTCACAGTTTTCAATACTCAATACTCAATCTGCAATCTTCAAATCTCTATCCACAAACATCAATACTCATCACTCAACCCTCAACACTCAGTCCCCAATCCTCAATATTCAATCCTCAATTCTCAATCCTCAATCCACAATCCTCAACCTTCAATCCTCAATACTCAATCTTCAATCATCAATCCTCAATCCTCAATCCTTAATCCTCAATCCTCAATCCTCAATATTCAATACTCAATACCCAACCGTCAATCATCAATCCTCAATCCTCAATCCTCAGTCGTCAATCCTCAGTCATCAATCCTCAATCTTCAATACTCAATCGTCAATCCTTAGTCGTCAATACTCAATCCTCAATCCTCGTTCCTCAAACCTCAATCCTCAACCCTCAGTCTTCATCCTCAATTCTCAATTCTCAATCCTCAATCCACAATCCTCAATCCTCAATCTTCAATCCTCAATAATCGATCTCCAATCCTACATCCTCAATCCTCAATCCTCAATCCTCAATCCTCAATCCTCAATCCTCAATCCTCAATCCTCAATACTCAATCTGCAATCCTCAATCCTCAATCCTCAATCCTCAATCCTCATTCTTCAATCCTCAATACCCAATCCTCAATCTTCAATCTTCAATCCTCAGTCCTCAATTCTCAATCCTCAATCCTCAATCCTCAGACCTCAAACATCAATATTCAACCCTCAACCCTCAATCCTCAATCCACAATCTTCAATCCTCAATCCTCAATCCTCAATCCTCAATCCTCAATGTTTAATCCTCAACACTGAAACTTCAATCCCCAATCCTCAATCCTCAATCCTCAATCCTCATTCTTCAATCCTCAATGCCCAATCCTCAATCTTCAATTCTCAATCCTCAATTCGCAATCCACAATCCTCAATCCTCAGACCTCAAGTATCAATACTCAACCCTCAGTCCTCGTCCTCAATACTCAACCCTCAGTCTTCATCCTCAATTCTCAATTCTCAAACCTCAATCCTCAACCGTCAGTCCTCGTCCTCAATTCTCAAACCTCAATCCTCAATCCTCAATATTCAATCATCAATACTCAATCTTCAATCCTCAATACTCTATCCTCAATCATCAGTCCTCAATCCTCAATACTCAACACACAACCCTCAGCCATCAATCCTCAATACTCAACCATGAATCCTCAATTCTCAATACTCAATAGAATATCCTGAATTCTCATGGTTCAATACTCAATCCACAATATTCAATAATCAAATCTCAATCCTCAATCTTCAATCCTCAATACTCAATTTCAATCCTCAATCCTCAATTCTCAATCCTCAATACTCAATCCTCAATCGTCAATCCTCAATCCCCAATCCTCAATCTTCAATCCTCAATCCTCAACACTCAATCCTCAACCCTCAATCCTCAATCTTCAATCCTCAATACTCAATCTTCAATCCTCAATCCGCAATCCTCAATCCTCAATCCTCAATCCTCTATCCTCAATCCTCAATCCTCAATACTCAATCTGCAATCCTCAATCCTCAATCCTCAATCCTCAATCCTCAATCCTCAATCCTCATTCTTCAATCCTCAATACCCAATCATCAATCTTCAATCCTCAATCCTCAATCCTCAGTCACAAATCCTCAATCTTCAATACTCAATCGTCAATCCTCAGTCCTCAATCCTCAACCCTCAATCGTCATTCCTCAAACCTCAATCCTCAACCCTCAGTCCTCATACTCAATTCTCAATTCTCAATCCTCAATCCTCAATCCTCAATCTTCAATCCTCAATAATCAATCTCCAATCCTATATCCTCAATGCCCAATCTTCAATCCTAAATCCTCAATCTAAAATCCTCAATCCCCAGTCCTCAATGTCCAATCCTCAATGCTCAATCCTCAATCCTCAGGCATGAATACTCAATCTTCAATACTCAATCCTCAATCCTCAATCCTCAACCCTCAATCGTCATTCCTCAAACCTCAATCCTCAACCCTCAGTCCTCATACTCAATTCTCAATTCTCAATCCTCAATCCTCAATCCTCAATCTTCAATCCTCAATAATCAATCTCCAATCCTATATCCTCAATGCCCAATCTTCAATCCTAAATCCTCAATCTTCAATCCTCAATCCCCAGTCCTCAATGTCCAATCCTCAATGCTCAATCCTCAATCCTCAATCCTCAGTCCTCAATCCTCAATCCTCAATGCTCAAACCTCAATCCTCAACCGACCGTCCTCATCCTCCATCCTCCATCCTCAATCCTCAATCCTTAATCCTCAATTTTCAATCCTCAATACTCAATCTTCAATCCACAATCCTCAATCCTCAATCCTCAATCCTCGATCCTCAATCCTCAGGCATCAATACTTAATCTTCAATACTCAATCCTCAATCCTCAATCATCAATCCTCAATCCTCAACCCTCAATCCTCATTCCTCAAACCTCAATCCTCAACTCTCAGTCCTCAATCCTCAATCTTCAATCCTCAATACTCAATCTTCAATCCTCAATCCTCAATCCTCAATCCTCAATCCTCAATCCTCAATCCTCAATCCTCAATCCTCAATCCTCAATCCTCAATCCTCAATCCTCAATCCTCAATACTCAATCTGCAATCCTCAATACTCAATCCTCAATCCTCAATCCTCATTCTTCAATCCTCAATACCGAATCCTCAATCTTCAATCCTCAATCCTCAATCCTCAATTCTCAATCCTCAGTCCTCAATCCTCAGACCTCAAACATCAATATTCAACCCTCAGTTCTCGTCCTCAATCCACAACCCTCAATCCTCAATCCTCAATCTTCAATCATTAATATTCAATCTTCAATCCTCAATCCTCAATCCTCAATCCTCAATCCTCAATCCTCAATCTTCAATCCTCAATCCTCAAACCTCAATCCTCAATCCTTAACCCTCAATCCTCAATCCTCAATCTTCAATCCTCAATCCTCAATCCTCAATCCTCAATACTCAATCTTTAATCCTCAATACTGAAACTTCAATCCCCAATCCTCAATCCTCAATCCTCAATATTCAACACTCAACCCTCAACCATAAATCCTCAATATTCAACCATCAATCCTCAATTCTCAATACTCAATAGAACATCCTGAATACTCATGGTTCAATACTCAATACAGAATATTCAATAATCAAATCTCAAACCTCACGCATCAATTCTCAACACTCAACCCTCAACACTCAGTCCTCTCCCTTCTATCCTACATCCTCAACCCTCAATCCTCAAGCGTCAATCCTCAATACTCAATCCTCAACCCTCAATCCTCAATACTAAATCTTCAATCCTCAATACTCAATCTTCAATCCTCAATCCTCAATCCTCAATCCTCAATACTCTATACTCAATCCTCAATCCTCAACCCTCAATCCTCAACCCTCAATCCTAAATCCCTCAAACATCACCCACAATCCTCATTCCCCAAACCTCTATCCTCAGCCCTCAGTCCTCATACACAATTCTCAATTCTCAATCCTCAATCCTCAATCCTCAATCTTCAATCCTCAATAATCAATCTCCAATCCTCAATCTTCAATCCTCAATCCTCAACCCTCAATCCTCAACCCTCAATCCTCTATCTTCAATCCTCAATACTCAATCTTCAATCCTCAATCCTCAATCCTCAATCCTCAATCCTCAATCCTCTATCCTCAATCCTCAATACTCAATACTCAATCTGCAATCCTCAATCCTCAATCCTCAATCCTCAATCCTCAATCCTCAATCCTCATTCTTCAATCCTCAATACCCAATCATCAATCTTCAATCCTCAATCCTCAATCCTCAGTCACAAATCCTCAATCTTCAATACTCAATCGTCAATCCTCAGTCCTCAATCCTCAACCCTCAATCGTCATTCCTCAAACCTCAATCCTCAACCCTCAGTCCTCATACTCAATTCTCAATTCTCAATCCTCAATCCTCAATCCTCAATCTTCAATCCTCAATAATCAATCTCCAATCCTATATCCTCAATGCCCAATCTTCAATCCTAAATCCTCAATCTTCAATCCTCAATCCCCAGTCCTCAATGTCCAATCCTCAATGCTCAATCCTCAATCCTCAATCCTCAGTCCTCAATCCTCAATCCTCAATGCTCAAACCTCAATCCTCAACCGACCGTCCTCATCCTCCATCCTCCATCCTCAATCCTCAATCCTCAATCCTCAATTTTCAATCCTCAATACTCAGTCTTCAATCCACAATCCTCAATCCTCAATCCTCCATCCTCAGGCATCAATACTTAATCTTCAATACTCAATCCTCAATCCTCAATCATCAATCCTCAATCCTCAACCCTCAATCCTCATTCCTCAAACCTCAATCCTCAACTCTCAGTCCTCAATCCTCAATCTTCAATCCTCAATACTCAATCTTCAATCCTCAATCCTCAATCCTCAATCCTCAATCCTCAATCCTCAATCCTCAATCCTCAATCCTCAATCCTCAATCCTCAATCCTCAATCCTCAATCCTCAATACTCAATCTGCAATCCTCAATCCTCAATCCTCAATCCTCAATACTCATTCTTCAATCCTCAATACCGAATCCTCAATCTTCAATCCTCAATTCTCAATCCTCAATTCTCAATCCTCAGTCCTCAATCCTCAGACCTCAAACATCAATATTCAACCCTCAGTTCTCGTCCTCAATCCACAACCCTCAATCCTCAATCCTCAATCTTCAATCATTAATATTCAATCTTCAATCCTCAATCCTCAATCCTCAATCCTCAATCCTCAATCCTCAATCTTCAATCCTCAATCCTCAAACCTCAATCCTCAATCCTTAACCCTCAATCCTCAATCCTCAATCTTCAATCCTCAATCCTCAATCCTCAATCCTCAATACTCAATCTTTAATCCTCAATACTGAAACTTCAATCCCCAATCCTCAATCCTCAATCCTCAATATTCAACACTCAACCCTCAACCATAAATCCTCAATATTCAACCATCAATCCTCAATTCTCAATACTCAATAGAACATCCTGAATACTCATGGTTCAATACTCAATACAGAATATTCAATAATCAAATCTCAAACCTCAAGCATCAATTCTCAACACTCAACCCTCAACACTCAGTCCTCTCCCTTCTATCCTACATCCTCAACCCTCAATCCTCAAGCGTCAATCCTCAATACTCAATCCTCAACCCTCAATCCTCAATCCTAAATCTTCAATCCTCAATACTCAATCTTCAATCCTCAATCCTCAATCCTCAATCCTCAATACTCTATACTCAATCCTCAATCCTCAACCCTCAATCCTCAACCCTCAATCCTAAATCCCTCAAACATCACCCACAATCCTCATTCCTCAAACCTGTATCCTCAGCCCTCAGTCCTCATACACAATTCTCAATTCTCAATCCTCAATCCTCAATCCTCAATCTTCAATCCTCAATAATCAATCTCCAATCCTAGATCCTCAATCCCCAATCTTCAATCCTTAATCCTCAATCTTCAATCCTCAATCCCCAGTCCTCAATGTCCAATCCTCAATGCTCAATCCTCAATCCTCAATCCTCAGTCCTCAATCCGCAATCCTCAATCTTGAATACTCAATCGTCAATCCTCAATCCTCAATCCTCAGTCATAAATCCTCAATTTTCAATACTCAATCGTCAATCCTCAGTCCTCAATCGTCAAACCTCAATCCTCGTTCCTCAAACCTCAATCCTCAACCCTCAGTCCTCATCCTCAATTCTCAATTCTGAATCCTCAATCCTCAATCCTCAATCGTCAATCCCCAATAATAAATCTCCAATCCTAGATCCTCAATCCCCAACTCTCAATCCTCAATACTCAATCTTCAAGCATCAATCGCCAGTCCTCAATCTTCAATCCTCTATGCTCAATCCTCAATCCTCAGCCTCAGTCCTCAATCCACAACCCTCAATCCTCAATCCTCAATCCTCAACCGTCAGTCCTCGTCCTCAATCCTCAACCCTCAATCCTCAATCATCAATCCTCAATCCTCAATTATCAATCCTCAGGCGTCAATACTTAATCTTCAATACTCAATCCTCAATCCTCAATCCTCAATCCTCAATCCTCGACACTCAATCCTCATTCCTCAAACCTCAATCCTCAATCCTAAGTCCTCATACTCAATTCTCAATTCTCAATCCTCAATCCTCAATCCTCAATCCTGAAACCTCAATCTTCAATCCTCAATACCCAATCCTCAATCTTCAATCCTCAATCCTCAATCATCAATTCTCAATCCTCAATCCTCAATCCTCAGGCCTCAAACATCAATATTCAACCCTCGGTCCTCGTCCTCAATCCACAACCCTCGATCCTCAATCCTCAATATTCAATCATCAATATTCAATCTTTAATCCTCAATCCTCAATCCTCAATCCTCAATCCTTAATCCTCAATCGTCAATCCTCAATCCTCAATCCTCAATCCTCAATCTTCAATCCTCAGTACTCAATCTTCAATCCCCAATCCTCAATCCTCAATCCTCAATCCTCAATCCTCAATCCTGAAACCTCAATCTTCAATCCTCAATACCCAATCCTCAATCTTCAATCCTCAATCCTCAATCATCAATTCTCAATCCTCAATCCTCAATCCTCAGGCCTCAAACATCAATATTCAACCCTCGGTCCTCGTCCTCAATCCACAACCCTCGATCCTCAATCCTCAATCTTCAATCATCAATATTCAATCTTTAATCCTCAATCCTCAATCCTCAATCTTCAATGCTCAATCCTCAATCCTCAATACTCAACCTTCAATCCTCAATCCTCAATCCTCAATCCTCAATCCTCAATCCTCAATCCTTAATCCTCAATCCTCAATCCTCAATATTCAATACTCAATACTCAATCGTCAATCATCAATCCTCAATCCTCAATCCTCTGTCGTCAATCCTCAGTCATAAATCCTCAATCTTCAATACTCAATCGTCAATCCTTAGTCGTCAATCCTCAATCCTCAATCCTCGTTCCTCAAACCTCAATCCTCAACCCTCAGTCTTCATCCTCAATTCTCAATTCTCAATCCTCAATCCTCAACCCTCAATCCTCAATCCTCAACCTTCAATCATCAATAATCAATCTTCAATCCTCAATCATCAATCCTCAATCCTCAATCCTCAATCCTCAGGCATCAATACTCAATCTTCAATACTCAAACCTCAATCCTCAATCCTCAATCCTCAATCCTCAACCCGCAATCCTCATTCCTCAAACCTCAAGCCTCAACCCTCAGTCCTCATACTCAATTCTCAATTCTCAATCCTCAATCCTCAATCCTGAATCTTCAATCCTCAATAATCAATCTCCAATCCTAGATCCTCAATCCCCAATCTTCAATCCTTAATCCTCAATCTTCAGTCCTCAATCCCCAGTCCTCAATGTCCAATCCTCAATGCTCAATC